>NC_068380.1:3181179-3416179 GCF_023724105.1 Carassius gibelio | reverse complement strand
ATTTAATGCATCATTGCTGAAAAAAAAACTATTCATTTCTAATATTAATAATAAAAACATTTTAAAAGTGTTATTTCTAGACCTAGAAAAGTCATGGGAATTGATATAAAAATCTTTGTTAATTATTCAAAAATTAATTAATTAATTTTTTTTTCTAGTTATGTCAAGCTCTAGTTATAAAAATATTCTTTGGCATAGAAATTTATATTTATGAGCAAAAAAATATTTAAAAAAACCTAATGACAAAATTCATGACACGCAGGTAAACAAATAAAAAAAATTGTTTTATTTGAGAATTTTAAGTGAGTTTAATATGACATTCTTCTGGTCTAATTAATTAGTAGCTTTTCATGAACTCTAATTTTAATCAAATTTGAAGGCACCATCCTATACATCCTTCAGGTGTAGCACAATCCAAGAATAAACCGGCATCAAATCAGTGAATGACTGATGATGTTTCTAATCGTTCCCTTTCAGTCGGGATGCTGCCTAGAAAGGTAACTCCAGTCAATGGAGAGGCAGTTCACTAGAGTTTGAAGGAGAGCTCAAATGTGGTGGGAATGGCATTGCACATACTTGATGATGGCGGAGACGTTGGTGATCTTGTTGAAGAAGTCAAACTCGCGCTGGTAGAAGTCTTTAGCTGGACCTGACAGAGAGTGTGTGATCTCCTCCACCATCTGCTCCAGAAGCTCACCGATGTCCGCTGAAGCACAACAACACATCAACTATCAGTTCCTATTAATCTGGACATCAGGCAGTGACATCTCAGTTCATTCGAAACCATCAATGTTTCATGAACTGGAAGAGGAAGAGAGCCACTTTTGATTTCTAAAGCGCATCAGCACAGGTGTCCATGTTCATGTTTCCATCGTACACAATAATCCCAGACTCTTATCAGTAAATTATGCACTAGTATTCAAACATTTGGGAACAGTAAGATTTAAAAAAAAAAATATATATATATATATATATATATATAATATATATAAAGCATTTATTTTTATGTAATATTTTATTTTATTTATATATTTTTTATATATTTTTTTAATTTATTAAAAAAAAAAAATCAATTTTTTGTATATTTTTCCATATTTTCTGCTTTTTAGGCGAAAATGTGTTTGTTGTGAAAATGTAAAAAAAAAAATGTAAATCATTGAATAAAAAGTTCAAAAGAACAGAATTTCTTTGAAATGGAAATCTTTTATAAATGTCTTTACTGTCACTTTTGATCAATTTGATGCATCCCTTATGTATAAAAGTCATAATTTCTAATAAGTAAAAATAAATCGTACTGACTTCAAACATATAAACAAAAGTGTGTGTTATCTGGAAGTAATTTGACGAATTGAACTACAGCGAGTAACGGGACACGTTCTGTCTGAACTCGACAGCAGGTCACGTACGATCTTTCTGTTGGCCTTCCTCGTCCAGAAAGATGTTGGTCTTCATGTTCCATATGAACTGATGAGCGAGGAGCTGGGACTTCTGTGCGGCCCACAGGATGTACTCTCGCACGTAACCCATCTGTCAAAAAAAAAAAACGCCCGCAAAAGATGTTAGGAGCAGGCAGCAGCGCAGGGCTGTGAGAGTCAGAGCAAACCACTGTTGTGTTAAGAAGAACTCTTCCTCACCTTGTCATACCGCAGCGACTGAACGATTTGAGGAATGTAAAACAAAATCGCGTCCTGTAAAAGAAAGGCAAGTGAGAAATCACAGAAACATAATGGACAGACCTTAATCTGTTCCTCACACAAGGAATGAAACGGGGTTAAAACCTTTTGAATCACCCTTCAGAACATCTCCTTTTGTGTTTCACACAAGTGTCAAGGTCTAATTACATCAATGGAAACTGTAGATAAAGGCATAAATGCTGTCAAATATCTGATATTGATCGACAGCAAGTTAATTGCTCAGCCGAGGAAATTTTAAAAGCATGAAGTCACCGGAATTAATATTAAAAATATTTGTAAAAGTCAAGGAAATGTTTATAATGAATGTTTTTTTCTAGTTATATCAAGCTTTAATATATCTCATGGTGTAGAAACTGAATTTGAATCATGTGATTTCTGAACATTGAGAAGTCACGGGAATTAATAGTAAGTCAAGGACTTTTGTGTCAAAATCTAAAATATTTGATTAAAAAATTTATAGCCATTTTAAAATTGTGATTTCTAGACCTGAAAAAGCCATGGGGATCAACATTACGAATATACAAATGTTATAATAAAATCACTTTTTTCTACTTATTTAAAGCTCTAAAATATTTATAGATAAAAAAGAAACTGTAATCACAGATGACTAGAGAAGTCACCGGTAATAAAATGTCTTAACCCTAAAGAACATTTTTTTTTTTTAACGTATGGAATTTAATTATTTTAATAATTTATAACATTATTTTTTAATAAATTTTTATCATTATAAACTTAATTTTAAATATTCGTATAAATATTAAAATATCAAAATTATCAAAATTAATTTAACAAAAACCAAGAGAAATGAACCAAGAGAAAACATTACCGTCTCCAGCCGCTAGAGGGCGCTCTATGCTGCTCAGTGCTCCTGTAGTTTACACTGAAGACATAGAGCGCCCTCTCGTGGCTGGAGACGGTAATGTTTTCTCTTGGTTCTAAATAAATGTGACCTATAGTCCAGTGCAACTTATATGTTTTTTAACTCGTCATGACGTATTTTTGAACTGATGCGACTTATACTTAGGTGCGACTTATAATACGAAAAATACGGTAACATCTGTGGGCTGAGAAAGAGCTAGTCTCCAGGCTGCTGGTACGTACAGGAGGGAAGGAGCGCAGGACTTTGACTCCATACTGAGCGGTGAGCGGATGAGGAGGGTACATGCTGGAGAAGTACGAGAGGCCGGTGGGAGGATCTGCAGGAGCCCAGCACAGGATGTGGCTCAGCTCTGGAGAATCAGCATCAATGGTGTGCCACGTCACAAGGAACTATGGGAAAAAAACACAAGCAACAGTTTTAACACGCAGCAGAACACATAATGTCCTGTTGTGGGAGAACGGTGGCTCTAACCTTAACTGCTTCTGGCACATCGCTGACCGCACCAGGATCCAGTCGAACCAGACGGGTCACTTCAGCCACGATGGCGTCTGCATTTTTGAACCTACAAAGGAAGAAAAGAGGCCACCAAAACATGAGCTTTCTACCAAAACCTCAAAACTGGAGTGAAACTGATCAACTGGTGCTTTTTTTTGTTTTGTTTTTTAAAGAAAGAATTTCATAGTGAGTAAAATTGTCGGTGCACTTTTGAGTAAATTGATAAATAAACCACATTGGGTTTCACTTATTCATCTCAAATTGTCTGACACATGCTGCTAATATCATTTATCAAAAAATTTACTAAAGTTGCCTTAAAATTGGTCAAAATCAGATGTCATAGAAGGTAGCAAAGTTGTGTATTTTTGGAAATTCTTTTTATTCTTAAATTTTTTAAATTTTCAGTAACAATATTGAAGTGATTACAGATTTTATTCGGCTAGTCAGTTTAACTCAATAGAGTGGAAAAGATTTTAAACAGTCTTTTGTAAAAAATAATAATTTTCTAATAAAATAAAATAATTAGTGCTGGGCAAAGATTAATCGCAATTAATCACATCCAAGATAAAAGTTTTTGTTTACATAATATATTTGTGTGAACTGTGTATATTTATTATGTATATATAAATACATACACATGCATGTATATTTTATATATATATATATAAAATAAATATACACCGTTCACACACATATATATTATGTAAACAAAAACTTATTTTGGATGTGATTAATTGCGATAAACACTAAAAATTGTTTGGAAATTTCTTTGGATAGAAATATGCATTATGCATCAAAAAGTGCATCTAATCTAATCTAATTTGTGGAAATTTGCATAACTGACATGAAAAAAATCACTGCTGAAAAGGTGCTAAAATAAGAAAACATTTAAAAACATATATATATATATATATATATATATATATATATATATATATATATATATATATATATATATATATATATATATATATATATAAAAATGTGCATAATATAATATAATATTTTTATTTTTGGGGGGGTAAATCTGCATTGCTGTCATAAAAAAATGTCAACTGGAAAAAAAATCCTAAAATAGTTTTTCTTCAAATCAACTCAAATTGTCAGTGAGTTCAATGATTTTTTCCCCTGACTCGACACAGTAGATTCTAGAACTGATTCTGCACAAAAGATACATGCCTGAAAACTGCTGTAAGTTCGACATCTAACTAGAGTTTGGAACAGAGCTTCAGTCTCGTTTATTGGTGTACCTTGCTGGCAGCTGCATGGCCAGATACGGAGCGATACTCCAGGCCAAGTTGACGTTGTCCTTCCACTGTTTCTCACTCAGGTTGATGTATTTGGATCTCCAGTTGGAGATGCTGGTCTCTACCGACTGCTCTGTGGCGATGGCCAGCTCCTGCGTTGATAGCGGGTTGTACCAAGTGGTCAGTCGCTCGATCTCACTGGCCTGCAAAGAAAGCACAGAGATGCTCAAAACACAGAAGTGCATTGGTTTCACAGGAACCAGGCTGGGGAGAAAGCCTCCCTACCAGTAAGGCCAAGAGTAACGTCCTGCGCTTCATGTAGTACTTGTGCAGCTGCGTGCCTCGGTTGCTCTTTTTGGACATGCCTATGTGAGAGAAAACAAGTAAATTAAACATACTGGACTGAGACAGGACACCTGTGAGACACTAGAGGTGCTTAAGTAACAGCTGGAAAAAGCAGAGCTGCTTCTACATCGTCAACAGTGCTATTCTTGGATCATTGGGGTCCGATTATAGTATTTCATTGTCTTGAAATAGTTTTTACTTTTATGTTTTTCCATTTAAAAATTAATTTAATTAATTTTAATAAAAAATACTGCTTTTGTCAATTTTTTTTCTTAAATTCAATAATAATAATAAAAATAATAATAATAATAATAAAAAATGTATTACTTTTTTTAGCACATAATTTTTTACAACAAATAAAAAATAAGAAATATTGCTTGGCAATGAGGTGAAATAAAATCAATTTTAATATTTTATGTGAACTTAATTTCAAGTAACACAAATATTTTTATGGTTTTAGTTTCAGTTAAATATAATAACTCTAGCTATGACTACAAAATATGACAACTTTTTTCCCCTGATAAACAGAACAACCAAAATCTGATGTCACTGTACAAGTAATTTTAATTTTAAATAATAGTCATTTTCTAGTTATGTCTGCTCTGAAATATTTTTCTTTTCTCTTTTTCTTTTTTTAAATTACACAAATGTAATAAAAAGTTAAAACACTATAACATATATAACTTAAAACCCTTATTTATATATTATTACTATACATTTATATATTCTAATAATATATATGAATTACACACACACACATGCACACATATACATACATACATATATATATATATATATATATATATATATATATATATATATAACAGACTATTTGAATACATAAATAAACACCTATATTTATACTGACTACAATGGTTTATTTATTAAAAAACAAGCAATAGTGACACCGCAGCCACCAGCTGATTTCCAGCAGCTCAGAAAGCATTCATAGCTCAGTTAATGCAGAGCTGACTCTTAACCATCAGGAGATCACTGCACGAGCAGATGCACATAGGCTGAACAGATTAAACCATTAAAAGCAATCCGGCTCAATCGGCTGTTGTGTGTTTGGGTGACACCTGATTTCTTGGAGGTGGTGGACATCCCGCTGGACAGGGGGTAGGTGTTGATCCAGCCCTGAGCGCTCTGCTGACGGGAACCCATGGTCATGTCCATGTTGTTCCTCGGGTCGGCGGCGTTCATCACCGACAAACTGTTCATGGACGGATCCTGGTTGTCTGTGAGAGGAAACGCTGTTAAATTAAGGATTTAGGAGAATTTAATTCTCTTCCCTCTGGTACCTACACTATTAGAGTGAATCTCATGAAGAGTGTGTGAAGATCATAATTTACCACCCCCCCCCTCAAAAATAAATAAAAATAAAAAAGGCATACGCATAAAGAAAATGCAATTTATTTATAATAAATATTTTTATTGCACTGTGACATTTTCATGATGTTTTCACGTTCAACTAACAAAATTTGTATTACTGTAATACGTAACTTTTGAGTTTCTTTAGTAATTCTCATTTTTCTTACATTAACGCTTCTAATATTTTCATTCAATATTATTCCATTGATAATTATTCCAGATTTTAGACTTTAAAAATACAATACATTTCTTAACGCGCATGAAAAGTGCACTTAATATAAAATAATACATAATATACAATTATCTCAATTTATGTTTATCATGTGTATTTTATATTATGTGCACATTAATAATTAATTTAATTAATTATTTTAATAATGTGTCAGAAAATGTGCAAAACTGTCAGAATTATTATTATTTTTTTAATCTCATTAAATATATATAATGTACTATTTTTCTATTTATGTATCATATTTATTGCACATTTTTATATAACATTTTTCGGAAAATGTGTGGAAAAAATAATGCATTTTTAGACATTAATTAATTAGTGGAAAAGATATAAAAATTGAAAAACTATTAATTTCTTGTTGAGTAAAAACGGCGCACTTTCAAATAATATTCAATTTAATCTAAAATCTGATTTAGGGGTGAGATATAACATGTTTCCTGACAGATGCCGTGAGATTCACTCATTATTTTTTTAATTAATATTCTTCTTTTACCCCATTTCCAAATTTTGTCCCATCATTCCAGCACTTTTTCTCCTTTCCCTTTCCCATCAGCTTTAATGAATTATTAACACACAGCATCTGAAGAATGATACAGTCGACGAGTAAATACCAAGCGAAGCAACTGATTTGTGGAGCTGTCTGGCGATGTAGCACATCACACGATGGAGAGGCTTTAAGGGACGAATGAAGTCTCAATTAGTCCTCTGATATTGAAATGATCATGCATTTTACATGAGAGAGGGCGCTAATGTTCTGATGAGGTCATGTTTCTATAATGGAGAGAGAAGGATGGTGAGGCGGGGAGAGACGGGACGGACGCATTTGTCAATCTGCGCTTGGCGACAAATTGATAAATCCGGCCGTCTAGATGATTACCGTGCATTTTTAGTACAGGTTTCAAATTTGCAGCCATGCAAATTTGAACCGCATAAACATGCTCCTGCTGCACTGTAGTCGCACAGTCGTAGCAAGAGAAGCTTACTTAATATCGATAGCGGAGAAGTGCTGGAAACGATAAGCGATCCGAAAATCCCAGCAGATTGGGAGCTTTGAGGGGGATTGGCGCCAAGCTCACCAGGTGGCACGAGCTGACTAGCAGCTAGGTACTTCTTATCGGAGAGGATGCTGGCGTAGAAGCGGATCATGATGCTGATGTCCTCGCGCAGACGCTTGTCTCCCTGAGTGGGGAACTTTGAAGCAACGCTGAAAAAGAAGAAGAAAAAAATTATGATGATGATTCATTTATTTGACTAAGCACACAAGCAGCCAAAAATATAAAGTAGCTTAGCAGAGACTGCCAACTTAAAAATGAAAGTCAACTGCAAATCAAAAGAGTTATCTAGGGTTGTCAAACTATTAATCGTGATGGAACGCATTCAAAAATATAAGTGTGTTTACATTAATATATGTTTGTGTACTGTGTATTTTTTATTATGTAGGTATAAATACACACACAACATGCATTTGAGAAAAACTGTATTTAAAAAAAAAAAAAAAAAATGAAAAGTTTTATATTTATATATAAAATATTTACACACTACAAACACTACTTGTAATTAAAAAAATTAACATTAACAGAAATTAAATAAAATATACTTAAAGCTAGTTTATTTTAGCCAGTTGCCAAGTTTAAATTGAAACACCTAAAATAACTAAATCAAATAATTTTTTTTAATTTTAATTCTTTAATTTCTAATTCTTATTAACATGCATTACTTTAGAGTTTTTAATAGTAATTAACAAATTCTCTCGCATTCATCTATTCATTATTCGTAATGCTTCTCGAAAAATATTACTTTATTATATAATTACTACATAATAATAATAATAATAATTAACATAATAGTCCATTGATAATCATTACATACTTTATTTGGCTATTTATATGCCTGAAACCTTGAAAATGTTTTTTTTTTTAATTAAATTGTTAGCTGAAAGTAAAACCATAAAAAACATTTTCATTATTTGTAATAAAATAAGTATAACCTGAAATATTACTCATTTTCTTTCAGCTAGTTACCAAAGAGAAAAATGTATCATTTGAATTTCTTCAAATTAAAGTACTAAAATAAAATACTAACAATTAAATGAAAACAGAAAATAAAAATCTAATTCAAACTGTAACTGTAAATCGATGATACTAAAGTCCCACTGCTACAACAACAGATTTAAGTTTAAACAACAACATCTTCATCAAAGTAAAGTGTGAATTGCCTTAACTTTGATGTAGATATTTAAATATGACTAAACACAAACAGAGATTAATACAAATTTTACGATGCTTTGTGGTCGGTTTTGTTTTGTTTTCACTTGTCATCGTTTCCTCTCTCCACAAGCATTTATCATTTATCAAAAACCCCAATCTAAGCAGTACCTGAAATAATCGAAGGCGGTGGAGTAAATCTTTTCCCGCAGCACGTTACGGATCGTGGCGTTGGTCACGACGTCAGAATGAAGGAGCGAAAGTCCGAGAGTCAACAACCTGAGGGCACAGAAATACAGTTCAATCCTAGGGTTATTATAATTAACTAAAACTAAAATGAAAACTAAATCCATAAAAAAAAAATAGAAAAATGTAAAAAGAAGTTAATCAAAGCTGCATTTCAAGTCGATGTAATGAAATAACTAAAACTGAAATAAACATGAATAAACTCTATATAGACATATTTAAAAATAAAAACTAATAAAAATGACACACAAAAAAACAACAAATTAAAAAATTAAAAATACTAAAATAAAACTATAAAAGTATCTCAAATTTACTCAAATATCAAGTGTAAATGTAATAAACTGCACTGAAAAAGGTTTGGACTTGTTTAGGATTTACTAACAATTTTAATTCCAAAATTGCTAGTATATTTCACAAATAATTACAAAACACAGCAAGTAACGCATCAAAAAAAATATGAAATTTTGAGGTAGAAAAACTGAAATAGTATTTTCTTGTAAAATGTAATATGTGCACAATTTTTGTAAAAAAAAAAAAGATTTATTTTTTCTTATGCAAAGAAAAATGTTGTTTACAAATTTGACATTTCTTTCTTTTGATTTAGGGATGAAATAAGACCTTGTTCTTGACAGGCTCAGTGAAATTCACTCTGGTTTTGCAGACCAATTATGTTGAATTAACTGTGAATGTTTGGAGCAAACTGAAGTCTGAAATAATCTTTAATAATCCAATAATCTTTATTTGAAACAGTTTCACAGTGCAGTGTTCTTACTAACCTGAAGCGTGGTCCAATGGCCGCCACGTGGCGGTTCAGGCTGCTTTTCGGGCCGCCAACATTGAGACACAGAGACCTTTGCAGAAGAGTGCCGAAAATCTCCACCTGATCAGCACTGCTGTACTTGGCGATCTCAAAGCGCTGGACCAGGAACTAGACAAATGGAGAGAAAAAATGATTTGATGGAATAAATAAAATGTTTGACATTTTGGTAAACCCCCCCAAAAAACAAATTGTGAACCGTTTTTCTCAAAAAGACCGATTCTGTATCAACGTGAAGTGAAAGGTTTATTAATGCAATTACACAAGAGCGACCCTCATCAAAAATCCACAGCGATAAACTCATGACGGGTAAACAGGGTAACAGGAAGTAACCTCGATCCAGGTGTAGTGGGGCGTGACGTCGGGCGGACAGGGGACGGGTTGGCTCTCCTCGGAGGCCGCCAGGGGGTCCGCCTCCACCTGGGCGTCAGAGAACAGCCCCATCTTCAGCTCGATGGTCATCTGCCACGCACCTGCCATCTCCCGCATGAACTGACCCCAGAACAGAGGAGAGACTCAGTGAACACTAGCCAAAAACACTGGAACACCTGCATAGCTCAGATATGCACGTTACATGAGGAAACATCGAATATAACAGCACAGATTTAGACTTCATCGTGAACAGAATATTAGAGCACTGTGTGCATTCTTAGACTTTACATGTGCAAATGTTTGGAGGTTTTCAATACAATACAATATATTACTGTATAATAAAGTGTGTGTGTGTGTGTGTGTATTTAATTTTATTATACAGTAATATATAATAAATCAAATTAAAAACTATTATATTAGTATTATATAAATATTATATATATATATATATATAGTACAGACAAAAAGTTTGGAAACATTACTATTTTTAATGTTTCTGAAAGGAGTTTCTTCTGCTCGTCAAGCCTGCATTTATTTGATCAAAAATACAGAAAAAACAATAATATTGTGAAATATTATTACAACTTAAAATAATAGTTTTCTATTTGAATTTACTTTAAAAAAAAAATATTCCTGTGATGCACAGCTGAATTTTCAGCATCATTCCTCCAGCTTCAGTGTCACATGTAACATCAGTCGATCACATGATCATTTAGAAATCATTCTAATATTCTGATTTATTATGAGTGTTGGAAACAGTTCTGCTGTCTAATATATTTGATCAATAACAGGTTAAAAAGAACTGCATTTATTCAAAATAAAAAATAAAAATTCTAATAATATATTTTCTTTACTATCACTTTTTATCAATTTAACACATCCTTGCTGAATAAAAGTATTGATTTTTTTTTTTTTAAAGAAAAAATATTACTGACCCCAAATTACTGACCAGTAGTGTATATTGTTATTACAAAATATTTATATTTTAAAAACATAGCTTCTTTTTTTTACTTTTTATTCATCAAAGTATCCTAAAAAAGTATCACATGTTCTGAAAAAATATTAAGCAGCAGAACTGTTTCCAACTTTGATAATGAATCGTCATATTAGAATGATTTCTAAAGGATCATGTGATAATGATCCTAAAAATTCAGCATTGCATCACAGAAATAAATGATCATTTAAAGTATAATAGTTTTTAAAAAATATTTCACAATATTAATTTGTTTTCTGTATTTTTGATCAAATAAATGCAGGCTTGATGAGCAGAAGAAACCTTTTTCAAAAACATTAAAAATAGTAATGTTTCCAAACTTTTGGTCTGTACTGTATATATATATACACACATTGTAAATAATTGCAATTGTATTTAAGTACTACTTTAGATGTACTTGTCTATTTTACTACATTTGTTCATTTCTGTCAGTTGCAGCTGATAATAATTAATATATAATAATTAAAAACTAATTTAATAATTTTTTTGCATATACAGTAGTATTATAAAGTACTACTATACATTTCAGTATGTTTTTAATTTATTATTTTATTTCCTGCTGTTTGAATATTATGTTGGTTATGTGATTACAGCTCTTATTTATTTATAAATGACTGTTTACTGGAATAATGACTTGAGATTTCTTTTCTTACATTTTATTTGGGTTTCGAGACCATTTCATTTGACTGGTATTGGTATGCATTGACTAAATACTGGTATTATGACAGCTCTACATATACATATGTGTATCTTACCGGGACTTCAACGCCTGTCCTCGCAGCCAGGAGCCATTCCCAGCAGGCAATAGCTGTTTCCATGCCATTCTCGGTGAACATCTTTAATGGAGACCAGCAGAGGCGATGCAGCAGCTGAGGATCCCATTCTACACAATAAACACAACATTAACGACTGCCCGTTGTCTTACTGATCTTCTTGTCAGCATACTGGAAAACTGAACTTGATTTGTGGTATATTCCAGTGTTTCATTATGCAACTTGATGGTATGAACATCTATTTGAAGTGTAGTAACATGCCTTTGGAGCTGATGAGCAGCGCAGTCATTTTGAACATGGCTTCAGTGAAGGCTTCCGGCTGACCTCCGTCCAGAGCTTCATTCATCTCACGAATCATCAGCTTGTTCAGATCTGACGTGCTCCGCGTGGCCTCGGAGAAATGGATCATCCCTGCTACCTGTATACGAGACACGTGTCTGAGCTTCTTTCATAAAACCCCCAGCAGCCTCGGCTTTATTATTCAGCATTACCTCTCCAGCATAGCGGTTTCTCAGGTTGAGGGAGGCCATGAAGTTGGAGTAGTCTTTCTTCACACATGCTGGTCTCTCTGTGAGCTGAGTGGTCTGAAACAGGAACAATATTGTTAACTAAAATAAAAAACAATTTTTATTATTATTACTTTTTTTACTTGACAAAATGAATGCTAAATCAAAAAGTCAAATAAAATATAAATAATAAAATCAGTTAGACATAAAACTCTAAAATAAAACATTTAAATCTTTTAAAAACTTAAACTGGTTTTATTTCAGCTAGCTGAAAAAAAAAAACTCAAAATAAAAAATGTAATAAACTTATTGGTTTTATTTCAGCTACTTTCAAAAAACAATAACCCAATAAAAAAAAAAAAAAACTGAAATAAACTTAGTTGTTTTATTTCTGCTAGTAGCAAAACAATAACCCAATAAAATAAAAAATAAAAACGGAAATAAAATTAGTTGTTTTATTTCAGCTACTTTCAAAAAACAATAACCCAATAAAATTAAACATAAAAAATAAAATAAACTTAGTTGTTTTATTTCAGCTAGTTGCAAAAAATAACCCAAAAAAAAATAAAGAATAAAATAAACTTAGTTGTTTTATTTCGGCTAGTTAAAAAAAAAAACAATAACCCAATAAAATAAAAACATAAAAAATAAAATAAACTTAGTTGTTTTATTTTCGCTAGTTGCAAAACAATAACCCAATAAAATTTAACATAAAAAAGTAAAGAAACTTAGCTGTTTTATTTCAGCTAGTTGCAAAAAAAACAAAAACCCAATAAAACTAAACATAAATTTTTTTTATAAACTTAGTTGTTTTATTTCGGCTAATTGCAAAAAAAAACCAATAACCCAATAAAACGAAACATAAAAAATTTAATAAACTTAGAAGTTTTATTTCAGCTAGTTGCCAAGGCAAATTTTCTAACCTTCATTTAGTTTAACTAGATGTACTTATTCAATTCTACTAAAACTCGAAATAAAAATGAATAAAAACTATATGGACATATTTAAAATAATAATAAATAATAAAAAAACAACTTTGATCTTTGATCGGTCTGAATTGACAGAGGACATACTTCTCACATAACTTCCTGATTGTTTATTATCACTAAGGCACTAGTCATTATCTCCCTTCAGCATGAACTGAGTCTCAGCAGAAGCGGCTCATCTTACCCCCAGACTGGTGCTCTGTCGATTATATCCAGCGAAGTGCAGGATGCTCTCGGTGGCCATCGCCAGACCCGTGTGCTGAGACAGACCTGACACCCAGTTCTGGTGCTTATTCAGGTACTCCTGGGGAAAATACATCGATGATGTTCAAAACCACTGCAGAGGACAATCGTGATAGTGAATCGAGACATTTTGAAAGGGAGGCCAAACCTGTAGGTGAGATTTGGTGACCGACGGCGCCCACTTCATGGCCTCTTTTAGGATTTCTCCACAGCGGGCAGCAAAGTCTTTCACTATGCTCTAAACATGACATATGAAATCCCAAATATATCACTAACACATATGCAATACCACGCTTTTAATAAGAAGCCTAATTCATATCTATGCATTCTTAAACTCATTTTATATTGCAGTGGAAAAAGGCATATACACGGATACATTTTTATTGTTAATTTTAGTTAAATTACAAATTAGGTAAAAATAATAAAATTAATATTTATATTAAACATAAATATATTTAGAATTTTGTGTGTTATTATTATGTTTAATAAAAAACAGATATACATATATATATATATATATATATATATATACACATATATATATATATATATATATATATATATATATATATATATATATCACATTTAATTTTTTATATATACGTACATTAAAATATATTCATAAAAATATAAAAACATTTATATTTACGAAATGTACGTATAATATAAATCTACATAAATTATTTTTTACTGTATATTTATAACACAATTATTAATTATTATATTAAACATAAATATATGTACATTTTTGTGTTGTTATTTTTATTATTATTGTTTAATAAAAAATATTTTATAAATAATTATTTTATATTAATATAATACACACATATAATACAAATAAATATATATATATATATATATATATATATATACATACATACATATACATATACATATACATATATATATATGATAACAATATAAAAACATTTATATTTAAGAAATGTATGATATAAATATACATAAATAATAAACTGTATATAACAAAATTATTATTATAATAATAATTATTATTATTATTGTTATATTTAAACATTTATATAATTACACTTTAATAAACATTTCTAAAAGTGTAAAAGTTTCTAAAAGTTTAAAGTTTTAAAAAAATATATATTTATTTTTTATTATTTAAAGCATATTATATAACTAAAATTGGTTGCAAGTACATAAAGTTCCTGTGGCTTTATAAAGCGTAGAAAAGCAAGAATAAGTCAAGTAAATGCACCTCTCTGGCCTCGTATGTATCCGGCACGGTGATGCGATACGGGGTGTCCGGTATGTCATAATACGGCTGGTCTTTGTGGATGTCCTGAAGAATTAAGAAATCAATAATTTATCATAAACCTCTCCTTTAACACCTCCAGACGGGGAAATAATATCTAAACTTGATCTGAGCAAAGCGAGAAGCACGTACAGCACTGAGTGAAAGAGACAGGGTCTGTAATATATCCAGCATGGTCCTCAGGACACGACCGCTCCACAACAAGTGCGGAAAACTAGACCAAAAACAAAGAGACACAGCTGCATTGAACATCCAAGAAGAAGAAATGCACTTTTCTATTGTGTCAACTGTCCCCACACAGAAACATGAGAACACATCTACAGAAACAAGATCTGTACACAACACATTAGTGTTCAGTACGGTCTGTGATTGTAATGGAGAAAGACCCACGTCTCAGCGAGTCCTGACAGATATTTGTCTGCAACTCTGCGGATTCTCTTGTGAATGTGGTTGAAGTTGACCAACAGGAACTGAGCATGGTTTTCTAACTCCTCCTCATGAGCTTTAGTCTTTTCCTAAGAAAAAAAGATATATAATATTAGAGGATAACAACGAGTGGCCGAGTCGAGATGTTAAAGCGGTTCAGGTGATTTCTCATTTACCTTGTCAGCCATCATCTGCAGAAAGACGTCGAAGACCTTGTCACCCACCGCTATGACACACTGCATCATTCCTGAGAGGATGAGAGTAACACAATCACAGCACAGCTCACAAATAATCATCTACTGATCAGACATGACTCTTAAAACAAGACTCTATGGGTTAAAAAAATAGAGATAAATCACAATGCATTAATGAATAAAATGAAATGCGAGTTTTCTAAAATGTTTAATGTATAATTGAAAAAAGTCCTGATTTGCATGCATCTCCAACAGGTTAATATGAACACTGGATAAAGCTGGGTTTGTTGCTGTAATAGTGTATCAGAATCATAAAATACAGTATTTCAACAGGGAGGAAAAAAAACATTGACTATTTCACAAATTTTATGAGCAAGCGACACTTCAGAATATAGGTAGCAATAACACGTATCTTTAAGAGCAACCGAAAAGGAGTCATTCTGAGAGAACAAAACCATACGTTTTAATCCATCTATTAACAGATGAATGTTTTAAGATCTAACCCACCTGATTTATCCTTCTGGATCGCTCGGTCCTCAAAGTATCGAAACATCACTTGGAAACGATCCGAATCCAGCGAGCGTAACACCCTGAGAAGATACAAGAGGTCACATGACCGTTCAGACTGAAAGACGTGCCCCGCTCGACAGATCCGGTGTACCTCATGTACTCCAGGCGGTAGACGGACAGCAGGTAGGTGGACATGGCGAAGTCCAGTTTATTGATGAGCGCAGCCACTTCCGGCGGAGGATCCAGCAGGTTAATGATGGTGCCTCTCAAATCATTCAGCTCGGCCTAGAAACACAACACACAGCGTTCGGTTTACAGGATCGAACTGATGCGTGTGGAGGCACAGTTTCAGCAATCATGTCCGGAAAGACTATTCACATTCAGTGATATTATCACATTATATATTTACCAGTCATAAGGGTCAATTTTTTTAAATGGAGATGAATGCATTGATAAATAATCTTTCCATTGATGCATGGTTTGTTAGGAACGGACAATATTTGTCTGAGATACAACTATTTGTAATGCAAAAAAAAAAAATCTACATATTGAGAAAATCATCTTTAAAATTTTTCAAATTAAGTTCTTAACAATGCATATCACTAATCAAAAATTAAGTTTTGATATATTTACGGTAAGAAACTTAATGGAACATCATCTTTATTTAATATCCTAATGATTTTTGGCATAAAATATATATATATATATTTTTTTTTGACCCATACTATGTTTTTTTTTGGCTGTTGCTTGAAATATACCCCAGAGACTAGGCACTGGTTTTGTGCTTGAGTCACAGTTAGTCTGCACTGGATAATAAAAGCCCATCTCTGCCAGAAGACTGAAACAAAATAATTTTCTTCTCAAAATGCTGACTTTTGTTTCTTGCAATTTGGAGGATTTCCTCATATAAACGCCCAGGTTTCTCACGTTAACTCAGTACTGAGAAACACAATCTCACAATTCTGAGAAGACAAGTCAGAATTCTGACATCCGACAAACTCACAATTGTGTTTAAAAACATAGGAACTCACAATTTATATTATTCCATAGCAGAACCAAAAAAAAAACAAGAACTCCGAGTTTTGAGAAAAAAAGTAAGATTTGCGAGATATAAATGCAAAATTGTGAGATGGAAATTGAGAATTGTGAGAAAAGGTCAGAATTCTGAGTTTTTTTTGCACAGGCACTGTTGTCTCCTGTAGAGCTGATTTAGTTTTTGCTGAAATTATGCTATACTTACTAAAATGTTTTACATTTTAAAGCTTTGAAACGGTCTGTATAAGGCCCTTCATGTGTAGAAATAAACATGACTTGAATTGACCAAAATGACCTGTCTGATTTGGCAACAATGCAAGCAGAGAGCAATCTGAGTGTTACTGATGGAGCAGTACCGGAGTCACCGTGTCGTTCTTCAGCGCAGAGTTATACTGCAGCTCTGAGCGAAGCGGCTCTCCGCTCGGGAACGTCAGCAGCGGCGATTTGGTTGCAATCTCACACACTCCCTCATACCACTCCTCCGGCCACAAACCTGAACGTGGAAGATGACACAATCAATGAGATGGATATTCACATGGCTTGCTAACACAAGGCTTTGATTTAATATTTGAGTGTTTTTAACACAGCATTAAGTGGCTGTATAATTACAGAGCTTCCTTCCTTCCTTCCTCCATATAGAACCATGATTAGTGTTGTCAAAAGCCCCGATACTTTTGGTACCAAGTCGGTACTAAAAAAATGAAAATGTGACGGTAGCAAGTTTCTTTAAGTAAGGGGGTACCGAGCACCCGGTGAACCCGGTTCTGGACGCATGCAGCGCTATGATTTCCGCGAAACGGAAAACACGGACGGAATCTTAAAATCCAGTCATGAAAAAGAAGCTTAAATTTTAATATGGACAGTCACGGAATTTGTTAAAGTTAGCATAAATTAATCAAATCAAATCTCCATATGGACCACTATCTGTAAATGTTAAGCTGCAAAATGTGGTTGTAATCTGAATCCTGCATGTTCTGCACGTCTCTGTATGAATGAATGAATGAATGGTTTGTTTACTACATAGACTGAAGCGCATGAAGCTTGCAGTAATTTCAGCATATGCAGTCTCAGTGAGGACATAAACACATAAACTACATCACCAGAACTGTTCTGAGTCACTTCACAAGCATTTTACAGTTTCATTTGAGAAAACCAGTGTGAAAATAAAAGTAGCCCGTCAAAATAAAAGTTCATTTTTAAATAAAGGCATTGTGCTAGATATTACTATTATTTAGTAGAATGTATGTGATACTGCTACTACTGTTGAAAAAAAATAATAAAACTTTCTTTTTTTAAACAATCACAATCAAAATATTTCTTCCATGTTTTAATTTTAATACCAAGTCCCCTTTATTTACCAAATAATAAAATGTTTAAATCTCATCAATTAAAAGACAAATAAAATTGTGGTTGAAACTTGTTTACCGTTTTTCATAATTATATTACTTGTAGAAACACTTTAAACATAATTGAAAATAAGTTTAAAGAATGGCATCAGTTTTATTTTATTTTTTTTGATAAAAAGTGTTTTTTCTTTCTTTAATTAGAACATTTTTGTGTTTTACTTTGGTACCGAAATTGGTCTCGAGAGCCGTGGATTTTCACTGGTATCGGTACCGAATACTGAATTTTGGTACCGTGAAAACACGATACGATACTGGTAAAAGTTATAATATGTTATCCAATCTTAAGAAAATTAAACAGCTACAACATACATGTTGACTAGCGAGAGTTATCTGACCTGAGCCCTCGACAGCGAAGCCCATCACAACTGAATACAGCCAGAAATCTCTGAACAACTTCTGCAGTCTCGGTTTGGCCTCTTTTATGGGCGACAAACGTTTGGTCAGCTGTAAGATAAAAAAAAAAAAAAAAAAAAAAAACAGTCAGATGAAATTATGAACCGCATAACATCAGGACAACATCATAAAATCAGGTTTCATCCAAAATGATTATTTATGCAGAGTAAAATAAAGTGAGTCCGCAACGTAACAGCCGACTTTGTGAACATGACTCAAGCAAGCATTAAAAAAAAGTGCAAATCTGCATTTATTTGATTAAAATACAGTTAAAATAGTCGTACTGTGAAATATTATTTTCTGTTATTATATATTTAAAAATGCAATTTATTCCTGTGATGAAAAAGCTGGCAATTTTTGGCAGCCATAAACAAAAATTATTAACAGTTAATTATATTTAACAATATAGGAAAACAGTTATTTTAAATTGTAATAATATTTAATTATATTAAAGCATTGACAATTAAAATAAATGAGAAATAACAGAATAATCAAATAAAAAAATGCGTGGGGCGTTGTGTTAATTTTGATCATATTTCGCAAACAAATCAGATTTACTCTAGAAACCATTTATATCAGTTTCATTTCTATAGATTTATGGTTCAATAAAAATGGCTGTTTAAAAACACTAACTATTAAATAACTAATTATTAATGTTTAAATCATAAACTAAATTAAGAGAACCATTTTGTTGTTGACGAAAGGTGAGTGACTCAAATTTCAATAGATGTGTAGTGTAGTGTAATCTACTATTGCATGCAGTCAGTGTCACATCTCTTACCACAGCAATGACAGGAATCAGAACTCCTAAATTCCCAGCGCTGCTGGACGCCTGAGGAAGAACAAGCAAAAGAAACACCACATTACTCAACTGCTTCATTTTAGCTAGATATCTCACGACTTTCCCACTGTCGCCTGTGAATGCGAAGGACAAATCCAGTGATCTGCCCTGAATTAAACCGATCCTCCCTGCTGTGACTTTCAGCAGACCCTCTTTAATCATCATATGTGACCCTGGAGCCTCTGGGGTATATTCATAGCAATATCCAAAAAACAACATTGTATGGGTCAAAATTATAGATTTTTCTTTTAAACCAAAAATCATTAGGATATTAAATACAGATCATGTTCCATTAAGATATTTAGTACATTTCCTTCCATAAATATATAAAAACTGTATTTTTGATTAGTGATATGCATTGCTAATAACTGATTTGGGCAACTTTAAAGATGATTTACTCAGTATTTAGATTTTTTTGCACCCTCAGATTCCAGATTTTCAAATAGTTGTATCTCAGACAAATACTGTCCGATCCTAACAAACAATACATCAAAGAAATCTTATTTATTCAGCTGATGATGATGCATTAATCTCAATTTTGAAAAATTGACCCTTATGACTGGTTTTGTTGTCCAGGGTCACATATAACATTTACAATGTCCCATATAATAAAAGCAAAATGTGCTGTCGATTGTTCAGTGAAGCAGAGGAATAATAAATGACTTTAATGTGAAGGTTTGGTACCTTGAGGGCCGGGCCCTTCTCACTGGATCTTTCGCTGGCTCTCTTCCCCTCCAGCCCCAGCTGCACAAACAGCTCCAGCAGATTCACCAGCAGCTCATCCACCATCTGCTCTGTCTGCAGGTTTGCTGCGATGTTGGCCAGCGCATTGATCACGGCCAGAGAACAGTGTCTGCAGCAAACATGACCGAACGGAGTTAAAAGACAAGCTACAGATGCAAATGAAACCGTACAGTCGTGCATTTATGTTCTTTGATGTGCTAGTGACATCATTACTGTAACTGTCAGCACTTTATCTTTACATCTCTTCTGACTTGCTGAATTTTCATGTGTGTGTATATGTATATGCAATTTTTTTTATGTAGTCAAGATGGTCAAAAGTTTTTAATAATTAATATCTTTTAAAGGTTTCAAAGACTGAATTTTTCTTTATCAGAAATACAGTAAAAACAGTAATATTATGAGATATTATAACAATTTAAAATAACTGTTTTCTATTTGAGCAGATTTTAAAATGTAATTTATTCCTTTGATGCCAAAGATGACTTTTAAAAATATATTATTTTTTTAATAATCTAATTTCACAATATAAAATTTGTTGCAGCCTACATGAGGAGTCTATGAATAATAATATATATATTATATATATATTATATAATATATATATATATATATATATTATATATATATTATATAATATATATAATATATATATTATATATTATATATATATATATATATATATATATAATTTTAATTATTAATTTTTTTTTTTTTGGTTTTCGTTGCTGACATTGCTGATTTTACATTGATCACTTAGCAAGCTGTTGATTTTGTATTAAAGAAAAAATTATTAAAAAAATATTAATAAAAAAAAATTATATATATAATCAATTCTATGAGTTTTAACTTGATTTAATACGATTTAAGTTTAAATGTACAGCCAATTTGATTTTAAATATTTAAGGCAGCAACTGAAGTTTTTAAGTGGAAGTGGAAATTTTTTTTACAGTGTATGATCACTGAGTGAAACAGAAGAATTAGTATAATTAAGGACACAACCTGATTTTATCTAGTGGGATTAATATGATTTTCTCCATCCACATGCCACTGGTAAAAATAAAAATGTCACCTGTATCCATGATCCTTGTAGTCTTTGGTGGAGTAAACCATCGAGCTGGCCTTCACACTAATCTGCTGAAACAAGTTCCAGACTTCCTGATAAATGTATTGCTGTGGGAGACAAACAGATGGGAGATATTAGCACCAGTCTGCTCAAAACACTTCCTGTGACAGAAGACAGAAGTGCAGCGTACGTTTCCTGTGATGACCATACAGCCCAGCTGATCTATGATGAGGACGTCGAGCCGGGACGGTGGCTGGCAGAACTTCTGCTGCAGGATCTGAAGGATGGGCTCCATCACACGAGGAGTGTCCCTCAGGGCCACGGCGATGTGTCCTAAAGCTTGTATGGTGTGATCCGGGATGAGGTGGGCGTCCCTGATGGAGAGGGACACAAATAACATCTCAGAGACTCCTTACAGAATAACAGAACGCCTCATTTTCTTAAATTCCACTTGAATGAAACACTTTGAACTATTTAATGACTAGTAAAAACTAATTTTGGCTTAAGATGGGTGAGATGTGCTTTATTGTCAGATTTTAAGAACATACTTGTCATTTTCCTGCGAGATGTAGAGACGGTTGGAAAGACTGGCGAGGAAAGCCTCAACGATGACTGAGTCCATGCACAAGCCTGCTTTTAAACACCTGGAACAAGAAAAAAAAATTTAATTACTTATTAGTGACTAGTAATAAGTGGTCAACTATAGTATTGCTGTAGCTCAATTGGTAGAACATTGCACTATCAAGCGCAAGGTTGGGGGTTCGATTCCCCGGGAACACATGATGTGTAAAAATTGATAGCCTGAATGCACTGTGAGTCGCTTTGGATAAAAGCGTCTGATAAATGCATAAATTAATTTTTAATTTAACTATATGAGAAACTGCAAAGTCATGTTATAGACCGTACAAATTACAGTTTGAATCCCAATTCACATACTTCTACTAAATAAGACTTGTCTGCTCACCAAGGCTGCATTTATTTGATAAAAAATATAGTAAAAACAGTAATATTGTGAAATATTTTTATAATTTAAAATCAGTATTTTCTATGTTTATACAATTTAAAATTAAATTTGTATTTGTGATGCAACGCTTAATTTCCAGTGTCACTTGATCCTTCAGATATCATTCTAATATGCTGTTTGCTGCTCAAGGCACACTTTTAACATACTATTAATTGGAATGCAAAACTTCTAAGCTCTCATATTGCAATATATAAAAATTATGCATAGGAACTTTTACCTAAGGACATTTCCACACATACAAATGAGGTTTACCTGCATATGTTGTCGATGGAAATGTCTCGGAGCTGCTCATACATGGACGGCTGGGTCTTCTTACTGGTGTGAGAGCTGAAGGTGGACTGGGAATGTTCATTGGTCACACTGATCTTGATCTCTCCTGTTCCTGTTTAGAGGGAAATGGAGACCAACTACTCGCCCTGATTTAATACTATTTACTTCTTAAAGTAAAGGTTCACCCAAAAAAAAAAAAATGCTGAAAATGTACTCATTTTCAGGTCATCCACGATGTAGATGAGTTTGTTTCTTCATCAGATTTGGAGAAATGTATCACTGCATCATTTGCTCAGCAATGGATGCTCTGCAGTGAATGGGTGCCGTCAGAATGAGAGTCCAAACAGCTGATAAAAAGATCACAATAATTCACAGCACTCCAGTCCATCAGTTAATGTGAGTGAGGTGATTAATAGTGAGGTGAAAAGTGTGTAAGAAACAAATCTATAAAATCTACGTTTTTTTAACTACAAACTTTTGCTTCCGGCTAAATTACATAAATACATAATCCATAATTTTGTCTCGGGTGAATCAGGAGAGAAATCTGCACAGATCAAACACCTTTTACAAGTGAAACAGAACAAAACAGTCATTGGTTGTTGGATTTTGATGTTTTCACTGGAAGAAGCGTTATTATGGATTATGGGGTCATATTTTAGCTGGAACAACAGTTTAACCTTAAAAAAAAAAACATAATAATAAATTAGTTTCTTAAAAAACACGCAGCTTTCCACATTAACGGATGGAGTGGAGTGGTGTAAATAACTTGTGGATTATTGTGATGTTTTTAATCAGCCTTTTAGACTCCCATTCACTGCAGAGCATCCATTGCTGAGCAAGTGACGCAATGCTACATTTCTCCAAATCTGATGAAGAAACAAAATCATGCTAATCTTAGATGACCTGAGAGTGAGTAAATATTCAGAAACATACATATTTGGCTGAACTGTTCTGTGTGTTGATACACAGTGATCCAAGCAGCAGATCAGAGCTATGAAGGGGAGGATCTCACCTGTGTTGTACTGACTGTGGTACTTGTAGAGCTTCACTAGCACAGGTGAAGGCACCACTAGGAAATCTCTGAGAGACATGGTGACTGAATGAGCCACCACGGGGAAACGCTCACACAGGCGTCCGAGACCCTGTTTCACCAAACATCGTACATGTTGTATTTTACATCGAAACGAATCATTTCAGTGCACTGTGAGAGCGCCTCGGGACGCACCTGTAAGCAGCAGATGAGCAGAGGCATGTGAGCGATGATGACCTTGCTGGACGTCTTGGACTGCAGCTTCTCAGACAGTTTTGTGCAGAGGTTTTCCGCACCTGAACAACCCGATAGACGAACGGTTTAGAGAAGACACGTAACACAGACACGTAATACACGAGTCCTCTCGGAGTCTCACCCTGCTCCTCGGTGACGGCCCACACCATGAGGTCCACGCAGGCAGCGTTGGCCTGACAGCGCAGTTTGAGCGGGTTCAGCTCGCTGTGCAGATACTCCACGTCATGCAGGATCCTCTGCAGCTCAGACTGACTGCTGCTGAACTGCTCCAGAACGAAATCATGGACCTCCTTCACGAACGACACCTGCAGGTCTACATCAAACCATCACATAAACACTAACTGCAGGAGGAAATACTTCAACTTTTAGAGTTACTGACAGCCGGACGTCTCAGGTATGTTGAATGTTTGTGTGAGATTCAGTAGATTCACCCGATTTGGCTAATATCTAGAAAAATATATTGACTTTTTTACATTTATTTATTTTCCCTAACCTTTCTATTCCAGTTATCTAAACATTTACATTTCTTTTCTATTGTACATTTAAATATCTAGATTTTATTTGTAATAAATTGCAATTTGATTTTACTTACCGGTATTTGGTGTTAAAATATTAAATATAATTGATCAATCGTAAGTATAATAGAACAAAAAAATTTTTTTTATAAATTTTTGTTTGTTTAATTATGTGACAATAATTTTTTTTATTTATTTCTCCATAATTGTTATAATACATATAATAGATTAACAATGATAAAATTATTATTATTATTATAAATAATAATAATAAGAAGAAAATAACAATTATTTGGTTTTATTTTTATCAAATTATATAATTTTATTTAAAACCGTGATTTATTATGTTTAAATATTTAGAGTTTATTTGTAATAAACTGCAATTTAATTTTACTTATTTGATGTTAAAAAATTTAATATAACTGATAAATCATAAGGACAATAGCACAAATATATATATAGATCTACAATAATAATAATAAATATTAGATTTTTAATTTTTATTGGTAATAAATAGTGATTAAATTTTCATTTATTTATCTCTATGTACTAATCAATTTTTTTTTGTCACGTGCATATATAATCAGGTTAAATAACAACACCTTACATTGTAATGTTTCCATTACACACTATTAACAATGTACCTTTCATGTAGTATAAAGTGTCCCTCAGCATTTTAAAGATGTCCACATACAGCGGATCGCTGAATGTCTTATAGTGCAGATTAGCTGACGCATTGACCTGAAACAGAGAAAGCAAATACCCAGAAATCAGCAGAGTCTCTCTTTAGAACAGAACAAAGCAGAAGCATCCGAACCAAAGCAGATACCTCCAGGACTTCAACCATAGTCTGATCCAGTGTCTTCATAAAGGTTTCTGACACAAACTGCTCCACCTATCCGACACGAGAAAAACTAGAAACGTTAAAAAAGCCAACAAAAATATACTCAAGCAGCTAACAGCGTTCCAGAGACTGACCATCTGCAGAAGCTGCTTCAGTAAATCCAGGGGTATGTCAAACCCTTTACAGTTTCCGCCCGTGAAGAGCGGCGAGACGGAGAAACTGGAGCTGATGGTGGAGAAGTAGTAGTCGGGGTCCACAGCGCTGCCGTCAGGAAGATACGAGGCCGCTGGAGCACAAAAACAAGACCTGGTTAATACCCATCAGACAGCATTTCTGGGCATCAAAGACTCTAAATACTGTCCAAGTAGACAAAACGAATAATAAAATTAAATTACCTTCAAAATAAGGAGCAGAGGGGTCAGCAGGAGAACCTGGAGGAAGTCCAGCACGTTCTGGACTGGCCTAGAAGACAAAAAGAGATCAGCATTAACAAAATCACAACTTCAACAAATGCTAAATCATATAATCCAGTGCTTTATATATGTTTGTATTGTGATCTCATGTGTGTGTGTTTATATATTGGTTATGCGTTTTAAATATCAGCCGTTTCAAAGAACTTTACATTATTTTTAGTAATAATATTTCATCCTATCAGAAGTATGTATGTGATATTCTAGAGTATTTTATTTAAATGTTTTTAATCACAGGACACTTGCTGAGATGGGTGTCTGTAAGACTTTTTAGTTGATCAAGTAAACACAATTTAAGCAATAAATAAAAGAAATTAATCAAAATGAAGGGAGTTTATGATTAAAACAAGAACAAATATCTGCCACTGGGGCAGAAATAATCCCTTATCAAAGGGAAAGTGATTATTTTATGACCTCACTGATGGATACTTGTTTTTGTTTGAAGCATAAACTACTTTTTTTTTCAGAAAACGAGAACTTCATATCTTCACTTCTCCTTGATTTAACCCTTATGCGTTGTTAGGGACATTTTTCTCCACTAGGGGGTAAAGTTGACTCTTATTTTGGCCACAACTTTCTCTGTAATGGAAATCAATGGGGCAAAAACAGCCACCAACAACAAATTAGGGAGAAAACATTTTAATCTAATGCTACACAAAAACTAGCCTGGTAATACCAGACTCTGCTACTTCACTTTGCTTCGTAGACAGAGTCTGGAATGGCATAATAGAGAAGTGTTTTCTCTCTCGCTAGGGGGCGCTTGTCTGAAGTTTAAAATCATTGGTTACCCGTAGCCAATCAGATACGTTTAGTTATGACGTATGTTATGTGCCTGTACAGCTGCATCGAAGCACAGACATCATGCATCGAACTCAAATCTATGATTGAACTTCCACTGTAAACCTGTTGTAAACACATGATGATGCGAGTGAAATACCAGAGTGAACATGGCTGTAAACGACTTTTGCAGTTTGAAAAAGAGTTGAATGTTCTCCATAACAGAGCGAATTGCATCCCGTGCCTCGTTTCCCATTTCCGCAGTCGTTTCGGTTTTCGATTTCTCTAACCTACAATGTAAAACTCGGCACTTAGCATCTACGTCACGGCTCTCAGCCCGCCCTCTGCTCGTTGATTGGCCCGGCTGTTTCCAGACCGGTGGCAAACAGAAAGCTCTGACGCTGTATCAGACTGAGTACAGAAGCGAAATTAAATTGAGCGGAAGTAGGAAGTCTGACGTAGTCAGGCTACACAAAAACTAAAAATGCATCAAAGCCAATGTTGCTACTAATCTTTAACATGCCCAAGACTGTTATAAAAAGTAAAAAAAAAAATCCAGCCACAATTACTTTTATATTGAAAATAAGTCATTTTGTTTGTTTTTTCCCCCAAATCAGTGACATCATTTATGAACATGGCGATTAAAGAGTTAAAATCTTGGATTTTTTTAAAACATTTGGTAGTTTTGATCAGGACTGAAGTTTATTAACAGATTTATGCAAAAAAAATTGAAAAAAAAAATGAATCTGACACATTTTTACAGCAGTTTAATTGAGTGGATGTTTTCATCCACGAAAAACTCGAAAGGGTATAGTAGTGAATTTGAACAATGCACAAGGGTTAAGAACGTTTAGATGTTTGTACTGTAAAACAAGACAAGAATATGGAGGAAGATAATTTCTTTTTTTTTCAGTGCATGCAACATTTAATGCCAGGCCTTCATGAAATCACAACTTTCTGCTCTAGTTTAAGACATTTTCTCAATTTGTGGATGGGCAAATTAAAAAAATCTAAAGATGCAAACGCCCTCTGCTGGCTGAAGAAGAAAATGCATCCGGTACCTGTTGTGAGATGCTGGAAACGCTGCTGGTTTTGTGGCGTAAAGTGTCGCTCTGGCAAGCGGTGAGGAGCGAGCTGGGTAGAATGGAGCGGAAATCATTAAAGGATCGACGTCGGGTCACTTCCTCCCCGTCTCCTGCGCCCAAGGTCTGAGGACTGACCCGTGGGAAGAGTTTAGACAGCAGCGGCTCCTCTGTGTTGCTGTAGCGGCCGAACGCTCGCACCACGCCGAGCAGACAGGGCACAGTGTATTTACACAGGCATTCTGGGGAGGAACATCAGAAGAGTCTTTTTATTGCACACTGAATAACAGCAAAAGACAGTTCAATTCAACATGAAATCCAAATGGATTATTTCTTTATTCATTTCAATTAATTAATTCAATTTATTTTATTTCAATCATTTCAATGTATATGGTCATATTGTGCTTATTCTAAAGAAAAAGAAAAAACAATTACATAATCTATTTTATATAAATATCTTATAATTATATATTTGAATTGTATACACTGCCTGTCAAATGTTTCAACTAATTACAATTTTTTATGTTTTTGAATGTCTCTTCTGCTCAACAAGACTGCATTTATTTGATAAAAAAATAAGAATAAGAATATTTTAAAAGAATAATAATAAAAGTAAAAATAAAAAATAATAAAATATTATTGATTTAAAATAACTCTTTTCTATTTGAATGTATTTTAAAATGTAATTTATTCCTGTGATGAAAAGCTTAATTTTACTCCACAAGGTCCTTCAGAAATCATTTTATTATGCTAATATGCTGTTCAATTTTTTATTGATACAAATTATTATTAAATAATGAATATAAATATATTCAAATAAAAAAAAAATGCCATTTTAAATTGTAATAATATTCAACAGTTTTACTGTTTTTTTTACTGAATTTTTTTATCAACAAATCAAAAAATTCTTGGTGAGCAGAAGAGACTTCTGTAAAAAAAATTTTTTAAAAAACTTTTGTACAGTTGTGTTATTAATCATACAATATTGACCAATAAATCACAGCTCGTGTTTCAAGATCTAATCAAACCCAGATGAATAAAATAAATGCTCTGTCTCACATTATGACAGTCAAGAATTTCACACGAACACCTACAAATAAAGTACGATTCTGACCTTTATCTTGGCCTTTATCGATGTTCTGACACATTTCCTGAAGCACCTGCATGAGGTTCATCAAAGCCTCCAAAATCTGAAAGATATTTGATTGGAAATGAAACACATCAGAGCTGCTCTTGATCCTTTGTTAAGTGGAGGGAGATTATGCTTCTCTTTTGAAATACATTAGGACAGCAAATCTAAAAATAATAATCAGAGGAACACTGACAGAATCATGGGACGACACACTTATGACAACGATCCTGGAAGAGAACTGAAAAGCAGATTCATCAATTCAACAGCGAGCGAAGTCATCATAGACACACACCTGCATTCTCATGGACTCGTCCATTTGAGCAACGTCTGAGAGCATCGTCACCAAACAGAAGGAGAAGTTCTCCGCAATGGGAAGTGTTTCTGAAAACACAGGGATGAGAGACATCTAAGATCAGGAACAACTGAGAATGAAATGCGAATATGTTATAAAAAGGCAGATTTTTAATACCTCGTCCTTTCCTCTCTGAGCTCTCCTCGATCCATTGCACTCTGGGTAATCCCTTCAGCAAACCCAACAAGTACGGGACAATTGTGTCCTTATGCTGGAGGAGAACACGATCATACAGTTCAGGACTACAGACCTCATTATCACAATTAATGTGTGCACTTTGATTAATATAACACCATACTAATACTATGTCCCACTACGTCTCACTTTAAAAGGAATAGTTTCATTCAAAAAGATTTTTTGTTTTTTTGGAAATTAACATTTTCCCACCATCAGGCCATCCAAGATTTAGATGAAAAATTTGGAAAAATGTAGGATTGCATCAGTGTTTAAACAAAGGATGCTCTGCAGTGAATGGGTGCCGTCAGAATGAGAGTCCAAACAGCTGATAAAAACACCACTCCAGTCCATCAGTTTATGTCTTCTGAGGTGATCAAGCACCATTTACAAGCCAAATCAAATATGTGGTTGGATTTAGATATGAGAGGAAGCATTATTATGGACTCATATTTTCGCCAATAGCAAAAGTTTACAGTGAAAACACTTTAATTTGTTTCTCATAAACATGCAGCTTTTCACCTCACTAGTCATTAACTGATGGACTGGAGTGCTGTGGATTATTGTGATGTATTTATCAGCTGTTTGGACTCTCATTCTGACGGCACCCATTCACTGCAGAGCATCCATTGGTGAGACACTCATTGTGCAATGCATCATGCAATGCAGCATTTCTCCAAATCTGATGAAGAAACAAACTCACCTACATACGGGATCGTCTGAGGTAGGGTATATTTACAGCAATTTTTCATTTTTGAATTAATTATTCCTTTCCTCAATGAATATGATGAGCGTGACTGTGTTCAAGCAGTACCTGCAGCTCAGACTCCACCAGGAAGATGCCGAGGGCGATCACAGCATCTCTCCTCCGCTCATCCAGCTGGAAAACACCACGGATGTCCACAGGACACATGCATTGTAGCTTCTGGACCTATATTACACAAATATGCAAATGTATTTAGACATGCCATCTTAATCATGCAGAAGCAAATAGAACCAGTGAGACATGTGACTTTAATTTGCATAAATATCTAATCATGCATCAAACTACTACACCACCAGGGTAATTATTGTTACCTAAAAAAAAAAAAAAAAAAAAAAACATTTTTGTTATTTGAAATAATATTTTTTAACAGTTTTATTTTTTAGTGTTTCAAACTGATTTTGAAACACTATAAAACTACTAACTGCACATTAATGAAAAAATAAAACTGATCTAAAAATTAAACTTAAATAGTAATATAAAAAAAGAAAAGCACATTAATTAAATTAAAAGAAAATTAAAACCGAAACAAAAAATAAAAGCCACCTCAAAATCTTAATAAAAACTATAATAGCATTTTAAATAATACTAAAATAACACTGGATACCACACACATCTCACAAAAAAGTCATGATGCAAGATAATGTACAGAAGTCCACAAAGTTTTAAGGAAGTCAATAACATACTTCCCTTTAAAACAGACAATAGTTCAACCCTTTTCTTTTTTCAGGTGAACATGTACACTTCAGAATTATAATTTATTATAATTTAAAATCCGAAGCGATAACAGTCAAACATACTGGGTTTTTAATGAATGCATCTTTGCACAAAGGCTCAGAAAATGTTTTGCATTCAGAGACACAATGACTTTTTAATAGAGAGCCGCCCTTGAAACACCTGGTCTTTCAGCAGCTGCGGTCACTTTATGAGACAATGCACACATTTAATATAGTGATCCACATCTGATGTATGTTATGTTCACTTCAGACATAAACTTCTGTTTTTGTCAATATTCGCCAAGATAGCATGTATTTTGACATGATCTTGTATGGATTTGTAAAATAAAGTACTGTACGTACATTTATACTGTCAGACAGTAATAACATGTAAAAAATAAATAACTAAATCAGCACCTGATGTGTCAGGGTTAATACATACTTTACATCTCTACGCTATAAATGACCAAAAAAGATCACTTACTAAAACATCAGCATGAAATAAATTAATAAAATAAATAAAACAGTTGACCAAATCTGAAATATAAATGTGGTTTAATTTGTGTTTTGAATTATCTAAATATCAGATTTCACTCACCACATATATATTCTGTATTTGACAATTAGAACATTTATTATGATGACGATTATTATGATTATTATTATTAAACTGATACGTTTATGCATCACTATTTCCTATAGCTGTATTGTATCGGATTAGTAATAAAGACAAGTTAAAATATGAAATTTTGTAAGAGCTGACTAAATTGAATTCTAGTTAAACGCATTATCGATGATTACACTTGGTAATAATTAATAATGTAAAAATCTCTTCAACTATTAAATGGGAAAGAACGTAAAACTAACAAAGCAATGACTGTATAAAACAATTCAGTCGATTTTAATGGCTGGTGTTTGATATTTGGATATACATGTTAATAAATGTTATATAAATAAGAGAGGACGTCAGAAATTAGATTATTTTAATTTGTTTTGGTTCTGTTAGCTGTTAGCTGCAGATGCTAATAGGAAGTAAAACTCTCACCTTGTCAATCGGAGCGGGTCGATGAGCAGCCAGAGAGCGCGCGAGAGACAGAACAGTATTAAAAAAGAAACCTCGCGACGTCCCTTTCGAAGACATTATTCATTTAATATATTAAAACAAACAAATATCTACATCTTAAAATGAAATGTTCGTCAACTGACAGCAGATGAAAGCCGCGACTACGGAAAGCCACAGCGCACACTTTACAAGGTCACCGTATACGTGCTGCAGCATTTACGCGTTCGCTTTTTTGCTTCTCTGCTGAAATTATACCTCAACATACAAAAGAACTCCTCAATTATAGAGAAATATAATTCACCCTCATAAGTGTTTATATATATATATATATATATATATATATATATATATATATATATATATATATATATATATATATATAAATTAACTGTTAACTGAAATAAAATAAAATAATAAAAAACAACGTACACACATTTTTTTTTGCCAGTGAACCCACACAGAAAAATGTTTTCTGTGGTCAGATTTTTTTATTGTTCATCAATGGGAAATCTTTAATTTACCTGTCTTTAATCTCACTTTTAACATGTCTGTTAATTTGTTAACATGTCTCACTTTTAACATGTCTGTTAACACATTTTTTATCTTTTAGTTTTAAATTTTTATCATATATATATATATATATATATATATATATATATGTGTGTGTGTGTGTGTGTGTGTGGGTATATACGTGTGTGGGTGTAAATTAATTATCCTATTAGTCTGATCTTCAACTCACTTAAAATATATAAATATATATATAAAACTATATTTTTTATTAATTTCAACCTGAAAATATATAGTTTTTAAAATCTTTAAATCAATGAATTATCATTCCTGAATATTATTATTAAATTATCTAATGATTAGTTGGGTTTTATAAATATATAATCTTATCTTTTAACTGTTTAATTTTAGCTGTCAATTATTTATAGTTTGTCTATAATTATCTAGATTTTTTTCTTATTTTATGTACATGTATCTATCTATCTGTCTATCTATATGATAAAATAAAACAGACACGTTTTTCCAGTCAGAATAATTTATTCTGAATTACAACATGAACTGAAGGCACATTGTTTTTCATTTGCATGAGAATTAATGCATATTTAAGTCACTCTTTTGGAATGCATTCTGATTACTTTAATAATCAATAAAATCCTATGTTAATACAATCCCACGGCTGTTTCCTGGCCCAACATGGGTCAGCTATACCTTACTGTTTACAAAGACACTCCAGGACTGACGTTGCCTACCTCTGCACTGGATCATGATTTGACTGCAAAATGCTATTATTTAGCTAAATGGCATTACAGTACATCTTAAACATGTCTTCATAAAGAGTCAAGAACCACAAAGGCACAAATGATATTAGAAACCTCTTCAAGACTGTACATTCAAGACTACCACATGATGTGTGGTGAAGGCAAAACACACTTTAAGTCTAAAAAGGTTGCATACTACAAGTCAATCCACTCTAGTTCTCTGGTCTGCTGTGAATTAAATTTGAGAACAATGCTGAATAGTGAATCTTTGCTTTATACGATATCTGTTACATGGCTGTGTATCATTTAGATGCCGTGTCACCTTGATCTCGTATTGAATATCCTGAATATTTCACCTCTGTTTCACCTCTTTACAGATTTGTCTTGAGGTAGGAGAGCAGAAGGAGAAGAGGAACATTAAAACAAGCACGCTAAATCGTCTTTAAGGCTTTTAAGAGGCTCTGGCCAGATCTGTTGCAGATTCAACTGATGTTAAAGAAGTAAACATTGTATTTAAGTGACCTGGCTCTTTGGTGATGCTCGCTTGGGTGAAATAATACTGTTCAGTTTTAAACGCACAGTATGTCGTGTGTTATTGATTTCAGAGATGAAGGCAACTGTTATTGTATATATCACTGTTGTTATGCTATACTGTTACAGCAGGGTGTAACTATATGCAAATTATGGAAATGACTTAATGTAAACAAATAGATCACATGATGGATATTAATATAGGCACTTATAATAATCATTAACCCTGGATTACTGCTATACTGTATGTAAAAGTGCATGCATTGTAAGTACCACTAGTTCTAATTAAAAGTTAGGATTTTTTCTCTTATGCTCAGCAAAGCTGCATTTGATCAAAAATACAGTAATATTGTGAAATATTATAATTTGAAGTAACCATATTTGAATAGTATAAAATGTTATTTATTTTTACTGTATTTTTAGCATTATTACTCCAGTCTTCAGTGTCATATGATCTTCAGGAATCTTTCTAATATGCTGATTTGATGCTTATATTATAATATTATTTAACAATATTACTGTTTTTACTGTATTTTAATGCAACTTTGGTAAGCAGAAGAGACTTCATTAAAAACGTATAGATAGGGTACAAAACACATTTATATCTTATAATTAAAAGCTTTGGTGTTATTTTTTGTGGATGAGGTTAATATATGGATCCAGATTTAGACTTTTTCTTAAGTTTTACAGTGTTCAAATTAGGCCCTCAGCACTTAGTATAGAATCACAAGTTAGGAAAATAAAATGACAATTAAAAAGTATAATATTTGCTGGTAAATTGCACTTTAGAAAATAATATAGTTAAAACTAGAATTACTTTTTCTATGCTACCTAATGTTTAAAAAATTAAATAAAATACATCCCTAATGATGTAAGTTTCCATTTAACATTTTTTTTAAAGTCTGATATTTAAATTGGTCTTTGAGTTAAAAAGTAGTTTTCAAGTATTTGGTGTCTTTCTCACATTAGCTGGGGAAATTGATTAAACGGTGGTAATTAAACACATTTCAGTGGCTTTCTGAGTCATCTGCTGTTGGCAGATATTTTGGCTGATGAAGAAATGCTGTAATATGATGTCATGAAGGCCAGGCTCCGCCCATCAGTCCGTCTTCCACACCTTGTTGAGAACTTTAACCACTTCCTCGTAGATTATGAACACTATAGCCACGTCCATACACACCCGACCTAACCTGGGCACGGTACCTTTGTAGAACCTACAGAAGACAGAGAAATCGAAGGAAACACATTTAAGTGAATAAACAAGGGTGAATCGCACAAAAGCTTTCAGAAACCTTTCATTCTGCATTACAGTAATGAGTATGTGCTTAACTGTAACAAAAACAACGTCAAAGATGGGTATATCTTCATGAAAAATGTAATTTCGTAATATGTTTTTTTGATTTGGGGGTACATGTTTTCACAAACAGTTACAATGTTTTTTACAAACTAACAAAGTTGAGGTTGAAAAATTAGTAAAACTGAAATAAAGAAAATTAAATAAAGTTAGAAAAAACAATTAGATAGATAGATAGATAGATAGATAGATAGATAGATAGATAGATAAAAGCACATCAATTACTAAAATGTTAACTAAAAATGTAAATGAATTTTGTCATAAAAATACTAAAAATAATTTTTTAAAGGTCTTTCTGACAAAAATAACTTCTTATTTTAATGACAAAAATTTCATTTTAATATTAGTTTAAATTTTAGAAATATTGTCATGTGCTTTTGTCATTTTTATTACATGCTTGCTCATATAGCTGGTCCTTATTTAAAATTAAAACTATTATTGAAAATATAAATATGAAAATATGACATTTAAAATGAAAAAGTGAAAAATGTATAACTAGCTGATATAAGTTGAAGTTCTAAAATAACTAATACTTAAAACTGAAATAAAAATACATTTAAGCTTGAAATATAAAAACAAAATGACTAAAACTTAAAATAAAATAAAATGAGAACATTTTAAACTAATGGCAAAAATTCATAATGGTTTTGGAAATAGGTTTTATCTTTCTTTCTGATTTTGGGGTTAATTATGACCGCAGATGTTTTCATTTAGACTTACGCAGCCGGCCCTTCGTGTTTCAGGATTTTGACGGCGCAGTCAACTGTGCTCTTATATTTGTGAGCTTCCAATCCCTGTAAACAACATGAAAACAAGATTTAACTGTCCTGTTGATGTTTTACTAAAGTCTTGCTTACTGCTTGACAGGGTAATTGACTTTTATTACACACCTGCATTCTGGTTTTGATCACATCCAGTGGTGTATTTCCAAACACACTTGCAGCTCCAGCAACGGCTCCAAACACTCCGGTCACGAGAGGGTTAATAGCCTTATTGGGGTTATCACCTAGTTTTAGAGTGAACACAGTGATCACTGCAGCCTCACGCATTGATCAGCACACAGTACTTACAGAATGATAACTATTAGACTGTGCTTCACACCTTTATACCAGTTTCTGAGAGCGGTCATCACGTAGAAACGGATGGCCTGGTTCGAGCCCTGCTTCAGGACTGTTGCGGTCAGTCCCTGATATGTTCCTTTGAGTCCTGGGAAAACAGAAAACAGAGGTTTTTTTCAAACTCAAATGATAATTATGTTTTTATTCCACTCTAATGATGGGTTTCTGGGAGTTTGCAGCTTCCAGTTGTTCACAATGATTGGTTAGATCAGAAGTTGATTAGTGTGACGGTCACATGGATTGTTGCATCACATGATCTTCATGTGAGATCAAACGAGACTGAATTTTTATTAAAAAAAAAAAAAAAACTGAACAGACAAGGATCTGAGTCATTTAAATAAAATATTTTTAACTATTCAATTTCATGCAAGTGTTGTTATCAATAACTTAAACCAATTATTCATATTCTCAATATTCTCATAATTTATATAAAGCAAAAATAAAATATAAATACTAAATGAACAACAAACTTAAACCACTTGAAAGATAAAAATATATTTAAGATACACAAAGAAATGACAAAAGCACATGAAGTTACTAAAACATGAGCTACAATTCAAAAGAAAACTGAAAATATAAAAATGAAATAATAATAAATAAAATAGTAATACTAATATAACATTGCTTCATGGCAACATAATTTAAAAATATAATTTTAATAATAATTTTAATAATAATAATAATTTTGTTAAACATTTCTTGGGTGGTTATATAATAAAAACTACATATAAAATAACTATTCTGAAAAAGTCTAAATAAAATGTATAAAGCAACCAAAAGTGTGTCTAAAAGTAAATATTAAATATTAAAGATCCGCGACTGTTTCCATGTTTCCATTTTAATTAAAGGTTTGGAAAATATTTAGCTTTAATCCGTTTTTTTATTCTATATATCTTTATTAATCTCTCAGTTTTAGTGTGTTCAACATTACGTTAAAGTAAATAAAAATGTTGCTTTTGGCAATATATATATATATATATATATATATATATATTTATTATTTATTTTTATATATTTTTACCTAATGTTATTTCAAGTAACTGATTTGAAGTAAATGATTTGTTAATGGTTTTAATTTTAGAATACTGCCATGACTTGAATCACTGTTCAGATGTAACTCTGTAAAAGTGCGTTTGGTCTCCTGGTGGTGGCGCTGCAGACTAAAACATTCCCCACCCACATGTACCTTGTGTTCTGACTATTTCTCTCACACCATGGAAAAATCCTCGGTACTTTGGGTTCGCTGAGGTCTGATCGTGGATGAATTTGACCTGAAATTAAAGGAAAGCATATTCATATCAGTGTTAATTCAACCAGAAACCACTTCACACTGGTTTTACTTTGCATGTAATTCACAGATATGTATGCAATGCATTAAAAGCTGCAATATAAGCTGAAATCCCCCTGAGTGTCTGTTAATGCATGTTCTTGTCTGATGGTTTACTTACATCACTGCTAAAGCACAGGTAAACTTTACTACTTTTTGCATTAGTGTGGAATTTCTTATAGTGCGTCTAGACAGCGAGTGAGCAATGCAACGTGACTAAAGTCAAATGCTGCATTGCTCACTCTCAGTGTAGGCTTCTAACTATCAATGCATGCTAAAAGCTTCAGCATATCATGACACACACCTTTACAGTCTCCATAGGACACACCACGACCACAGCCTCGGCCACTCCTGCGCCCAGACCGCAGAGCAACCCTCGAGTGCTGTCCAGCTTCCCAGACTCATCCCTCATCTTATTACTGAGGAACTCAAACATCCCAAACCTGCAGAGAAACAAACTCATGAGAGCCGGAACACTTACACATCTCCCGTTTCAAATGATACTTCCTCATTTACTCTGCAGATCTTCGTTTATGATAAGAGAAACAGATGTTTAAAAAAAAAAAAAGCAAATAATGTGACCCTGGAGCGGAAAGCCAGTTTTAAGTTGCATATTTGTGTCGGGCAAAATTATTGATTTTCCTTTTATGACAAAAATCATTAGAATGTTAAGTAAAGATCATGTTCCATGAAGATATTTTGTATATCTCCTAACCATAAATGTCAAAACTTAATTTTTGATAAGTAATATTCATTGCTAAGAACTTACTCTAAACAACTTTAAAGATGATTTTCTTAATATTTAGATTTTTTTGCACCCTCAGATTCTATATTTTCAAATAGTTGTATCCTAATAAACCATACATCAATGGAAAGATATATACAATTTTCTTTTTTTTTTCTGTATGTTGTGGTCTCTGTTTTCTGGAAGCATATGCCACTAAAACGAATTCCTTGTATACACAAGCATACTTGGGAATAAAGCTCTTTCTGATTCTGATTAAGCTTTTTTGGCACTAAAAATCTTTTTATCTGCACTGTTTGTTCTCTTCAATGATTTGACTAAGGGCTTCAAGAGTTGACTAACGGCTTGGGCGTCGTGACGTCATTACTTGGCGTGGCCGCGACGTTGAATGCTTCCTTTACTGCTACTCGGACTACTGCACAGTGATTAGACATACTCCCTCTCATCCGTGTGTCTTCTGATGAATTAAAAATCTATTTTAACCATTTTCAACCGTTGCTGTATTGTGGGGTGTAATAGCGCAACACATAATAGCCATGGGGAAAATAAAATGAGAATGGATTAACTTTACACCGCTTTCCTGCTTGGAGGCGCGACTACGGAGACCATAACATCTGAATATTAATTTATATAGCTTAAGTCAACATTGAAAATAAGGGAAATTTCTCGAGTTACTCATCCAAAATACAGAAAATTTCAACATTCATCTTTTTGTTGCTATCCCTCTGCTGACAGCAAAAATTCGTACTATAAAACTGCTGCATTAACTAACGTTAAGCGATTTGTGAAGCTAGGTCTCACGTGACTTTAGTTACAGATTGGCGTGAAATCGTGCTCTCACAACAACAACGCTATCTTAAAAAGCCCAACATCACGGTAAAGTTGCTTTCCAGTAATCAAAACGATGCTTTGAAAACATCTGTTTCGCTGGAAGGACAAGGAGTAGCAACAGGACAACAACACAGAGACTTGACAGGTCTGATGGAGGGGCTAACGGGATATTTTACAGGAAAATACTAAAACGGGAAGACCGCGGGAAAACAGCTCAAATACGTGAGAACCCCGGAAAAACAGGAGGGTGGACAGCTACTAACTACACTTTTGAAACACATTGTTAAAAGTCCATGTGTGAATGGTTGTTAGCACTAACGGTTACTAAACTAGCAGCTAGGTAACGTTAGAGCGCAGCTTACCGGATTACTGTATACTGTTTTGCCGCTGTTCCGTTTCTATGATTTGCAGCTCCTGAACCCATCCATTTGTAAACTGTACATGAGACTTGACTTGTAGCTTCGGAACTATTCTGAAGTGTAGGCGCTCACAAAACAAACAAGGTAGCCGAAGATATCTGTAATGCAAACGTGCAGCAAAAAGTCTCCGTCGGTACTCCACTATTTGTTGGGAATTTCATATGGATCCAAACCGTTAATAGAGCCGATTTTGTCCACATACCGGTCCCTGGCATCCCTATTTAGCGTATCCCTATAAATCCCACAACCTTTTCGCGATTTTGACATCTTTTTTTCTTTCTACCAACTCTGCTCTTCTCGTTCAACTGGCTGTATGTTTACATTCGCGAAGCTGGCAACATGGCCGCCACGTCCCAGAATGCAACTTGGCGCCCAAGCCCTATTGTTGACCCAAATGATTCGCGAACCTGCTCTGAAGTCCCGATCTGACTCAAATGATTCGCGAACCCGCTCTGAAGTCGCGAACTGACTCAAATGACTCAAATGATTCGGGAACCCTCTCTGAAGTCGCGATCTGACTCAAATGATTCGCGAACCCGCTCTGAAGTCGCGATCTGACTCAAATGATTCGCGAACCCACTCTGAAGTCGCGATATGACTCAAATGATTCGCGAACCCACTCTGAAGTCCCGATCTGACTCAAATGATTCGCGAACCCGATCTGAAGTCGCGAACTGACTCAAATGACTCAAATGATTGGCGAACCCGCTCTGAAGTCCTGATCTGACTCAAACAACTCAAATGATTCGCGAAACCACTCTGAAGTCCCGATCTGATAGATCAAGATAATTTATAAAGGTTTTTAAACAAAGAATGGGAATATCAGATAGTTGACATGGTAAGCAAGTTTGTGAATATTTTTTAATAAAAAATGAAAAACAAAAATAAAAAAATAAAACTAATAACAAAACATCTGTTAGTTATTGTGGCTGCGGTGTGTCACATGACAAATTATGACGCATCGCCATGGAAACAAGGGGTCAGTTAAAATATTTGTAACTTAAGCTTGAAAGGGTTGATTTTAAATATATATATTTTCTAAGTAAACAACAATAGCCCAAGTTTAGTAAACATTTTTTTTTGAGACTACAAAAATATTCTGCATCCATTTTTTGTAATAGTGGCTACGCCACTGATATACACACACACATTTATTTATTTTTCTAGAGATTGGGCTGAATTACATTTTGCATGACAGCTTCCAATTTTTTTAATTAATAGATGTAATCGGCCTATTAGTTTACAGATATCTCCACTAAAATCCTTGATTGACTGACTGACGTCATCAAAGCTAGTGATTTATAGATTACACACTATAAAAGCAGCAGAGCAAAACTAGAAACCGAGGTCAGCTGTCAACCAGAATAAACTGCACTGACATCATCAGACGCCACACTGACAGCCAAAGGTTGTGCAAGGCTTATCACAGCGGGTCAAGAAACGCTCACCTCACTGCGGCTTTGGGAATGGAGCCATAGACCAGAGAGCTCAGACCACGGTACAGACCCTTCACCCCATGACCACGCACCGTCTGCTTCACACAGTCGACTGACGAGACAGGACAGAAGAATTACATCATTTCAGTAGCAGTATTAAAGGGATAGTTCACCCAAAAATCTAAATTATGTCATTAATGACTCATCCTCATGTCGTTCCAAACCCGTGAGACCTCCGTTTATCTTCGGAACACAGTTTAAGATATTTTAGATTTAGTCCGAGAGCTCTCAGTCCCTCCATTGAAGCTGTGTGTACGGTATACTGTCCATGTACAGAAAGGTAAGAAAAACATCATCAAAGTAGTCCATGTGACATCAGAGGGTCAGTTAGAATATTTTGAAGCATCGAAAATACATTCTGGTCCAAAAATAACAGAAACTACGACTTTATTCAGCATTGTCTTCTCTTCCGTGTTTGTTGTGAGAGAGTCCAAAACAAAGCAGTTTGTGATATCCGGTTCGCAAACGAATCATTAGATGTAACCGGATCTTTTTGAAGCAGATCACCGAGTCAAGAACGGTTTGCATCGGTTTTCGGATCACCAGTAGTGATGGGAAGTTTGATTCTTTTCCTCGAACTGGTTGTTTTAGATAGTTCGATTCAATAAACCGGTTGAAGAAAACGGTTCACCGGTTCTTTTGCGCTCGACGTAATGACGTCATTGGCGATGATCGGTCTGCTTCACGCTGAATCACACATGCGCAGTATCATCAGCTCCTCGGTTCTCGAATTGGACGCGTCTGACAGAAACGGTTCTTGACTCGTGAACGAGTCAATGTTTTGTTCGTTATCTGCCTCGGCTCTGTGTTCATTTTCAGTTCTTTCTTCACAGCAGATCAGTCAGTGTACTGTTTGAGTACATGAATTACTCCGGGATATTGGTTTGTTTGAACTCAGAGGGAGTGTCAGCCACATTAAAAAATTAACAGCTTAAGTCATTTGTGGATTTAAACGATTCAGTTCGATTTGGTGAATTGGTTCAAGAAGATCTGTTTACATCGAGTGATTCGTTCACGAACCGGATATCACAAACTGCTTTGTTTTGAACTCTCTCACAACAGACCCGGAAGAGAAGACAATGAATAAAGTCATAGTTTTTGCTATTTTTGGACCAAAATGTATTTTCGATGCTTCAAAAAATTCTAACTGATCCTCTGATGTCACATGGACTACTTTGATGATGTTTTTCTTACCTTTCTGGACATGGACAGTAGACCGTACACACAGCTTCAATGGAGAGACTGAGAGGTCTCGGACTAAATCTAAAATATCTTAAACTGTGCTCTGAAGATGAACGGAGGTCTTACGGGTTTGGAACAACATGAGGGTGAGTTATTAATGACATATTTTTAATTTTTCAATGAACTTACCCTTTAATGCTCCAAAATAGAGCTATTCACATTCTAAACTCAGCCTGAGGCATAATCATTCGGAAAAGTGGGCGGCTATAAATTATTAAAAGCATTACATTTTCTTATCAGATTGTTGTGATCTCTTGTAGCTGAGTAAATCATTCATGGTTCAAAAGTGTACATAACCAGACTGTTGAAACGTGACACTGCTGGTTGCAAGCGTGCGATTGGCTAACAAACAAACCGAGTTGAACAATCTGTGCTGATAAACTTGTTGTGAAAAGGGGACACAAAGTCCAGCGGCTGATAAACCTGAAAACTAGAGCTTGTGCATCGGTTATTGTACTATGAACCTTCAAACCGGGGTGGACTATGTCTCTATGCCAATGCACCATGTGTTTTTTACGCACAATGATTAAATAAAAATGTTCAGAAAGCTCTCAGGACATGGCAGATTCAATAAAAAAGAAATTAATTGTTGAGTGTTTACTTAAGATAATAACATGAAGCAATTTGAGCAAATACACACCGATGCCTTTGTAGCGAGGCGGGTTTGCCTTCTCATCTAACTGAAGCTGAGTCTTCACATACTCTGTGGGAAATGTGATGCAGATTTCAATGCCTCCAGCAATCCCACCTGCAAAACACAGAGAATGTATTCATTGTGATATTAATAAAATAAGCCAAAATCAGGATCATATATATACATAAACTAAACCTAAAACCATTGAAAAATATATCTATATTTTAATTTGTTTCGTAAATATTAACTGAAGTAAAATTAAAATAAAATATAAAAACACCTAAACTTGTTTTAATTCACCTAATCAACAAGGAAACATTTCTAGTTTTAATTTAGTTTAACTTGATGTATAAAATCACTCAAACTAAAATAAAAAATAATAAAAAGTATATAGACACTGAAAAAAAAAACGCTTTAACAAAAATAACAATAAAAACTGAAAATAGAGAAATAAAAAGCAATTCAATACAGTAGTATCTCACTGACACTTATAATAAAATAACACTTGTTAAATAAATATAACAGATGTAAAATGTAAAAACATTTTTGTTAAATAATAACATTATGCAAAAGGCCAAAATAAAACAAATTCTATTAGACTATTACTATTAGAAATTGTCAGAATGAAAAGGTGTTTTAGGATAGTTTTTTAGCATTGCTAAATGTCTTTTAAAAAAACTTTTGAATGGTATATTATTATGAGTTTTCACAGCAGTGATCAGCTTTCTTAGTTATAAATGTCTCATGAAAATCCCATCGATCTGTCGCCACCTTAACTGTGTGTTAGGCACATCTGCAGCTCAACAGGCGACAGGAAAGTGTCTTTCTGCGATTGGCTCAGAGGATCCGCCCCCTGCTCGCAGATGGGTGTTACTGTCAAACAAACGTCCTGCTCTTTAATCAGATCTCAACTTTGTTGACACATTTACAATTCTTCTACTGTGTGCCATGTGTGCAGACAAGCTTCAGGCGATCAATCAAACAAGCAGACATTATTATAAGCTGTATACATTCCAGAAGAACATATTATTGCTCTGAAGTTGCTCTTTCATAGCTAATGGAGCAATTTTTCATTTAATTATCAACTTTGTCTAAGGTGTTTCTACTCAAATAAACACAGATGAGTCAATAGTTGTCAGAGTAAGAGTATAGAGATATAAAATAATTGTGCATATCAGAGTTCACACTGAGATCTCTTGACTTTTGGATCTTGTGAAACATACTTGTGAGATTACAAGTGCCTTTTTTCTCAGGAAAAATGTCTGAAAACTTGAAACTTCAACAAAAGTTTATTTAATCTCATACAGAAGATGCCTAGGGTAAAAAAAAGATTTGAACAAGATTTAATTAGATTTTTCTTTGATGCACTAAAATGCATTCTGAATGCTCTAGTGTTTTATATTTGTAATTCCTGTGTACTCTCAGGAAACTTGGGGGTTTGTTTTTATATATGGGATGTTAAGACGTTAAGATGTCCGCATCAAAAAAATGTACAAAATTGATTTCGTGTAAAAATGTCTACTTTTAAGGTTTCAAATAAGTTTTTGGAGAATAAAATGTCAAAATTTGATTGAAATAATGTTACATGGTCATTCAGTGTAACACAATAGTTATGCAAAAATTCAAACAACATGCTTATTCTGACGTGTACATATTAAAATATCTAAAAGAATAATGCAGCAAACTAAATTTCATTGTGTATTAAATTAGAAAAAAAATCTTACTGACAAATGGGCAAAACCTAGGACGGTGGCAAATGTTAAAAATGTCAAATTACAACTCATTAGTATTTGGGGTGAAAGTAATGTCTTTTAATATGACATAAATTGATTTTTGTTGTAAATATACCTGAAAAAGCTTGTTATACAGAATTACATTTTACTGGGTGTCTTCTGTAAATCAGGGGAAAATGTATGATATTTATTTTTTGCTCAGAAAAACAAAAACAAAATTGCAATTAAATAAAACAGAAAACTTTTTGCATTTTTTGGGGGGTAAAACTACAACAGTTTAAAGCAGTATTACACTTTTTTTATGCTTAAACACTTTTTCGTCTTTGACCCATATACCAATATTTTGTCTTTCTAAAATCAGTATACTTGTTTAACAGGTTTTAACATGAACACTAACGTGTCTTTTAACAGGTGAACCTGCAGGATATAGTGTAGCAAAGTCTAATAAATCTAACCTGTTTAACCTGCTGCTCTCCCTGAGCCACAAAACCATCCCCAAATCACCACGTATGAATAATGTGTACATAAATCAAGTATTTTAGAATGTAAATAAACAAATAATATTACATTTAAAAACAAATATAAATATTAGATTTAAAAAGTTTGGGTCTGTAAATATTTTTTTTTACATTTATGCTCACTAAGGCTTGTTTCTTTGATAAAAAAAAATACAGTAAAACAGTAATATTGTAAAATGTTATCATAATTTCAAATAACTGTTGTCTATTCTAATGTATTTCAAAATGTAACGTCACATGATCATTCGGAAATCCTTCTTATATGTTGATTTTCTGCTCGAGAAATGTTTAGTGAAATTATCAATGTGAAAATCAGTTTTGCTGCGTCAGTTTTGATACATTTTTTTCAGGATTATTTGAAGAACAGAAAGTGTGAGAGAACAGCTTTATCTGAAGTAGATAAAAGCAACATTATAAATTACTTTCACTTTTGATCAATTGAAGGCATTTTTTTTTTTGCACATTGAACAATAGTTTTAAAGGTCCTTATATAGCTGGCAAATAAAAGCAAATAACACTTTATAAACTTTATTTAAAAACATTAGAACCTTTGAGGAGAGGAGGAATGTTTGTTCAGATTAAAGCAGCACACATCTATTCCTGCTTTACGTCTTTAAAGTTAAATGCAATCAATGGCCTTGTGTGAGTGTTTGTGTGAGTTTTCTGCTGAGCCATCCGCTCGTGTTTGAGTACCAGTATGACTGGTCTTTTACTATCAACACATCAGCCAAAAGGAACGTTTTTTCAGAGGCGGAGCAAACATTTACATTCTTTGAAGACCAGGATCTTTCAAGACATACACTGAAGACCATGGATCAGGTTCTCTGAACATTATTAGGGTCAAATAAATAAATGTGAACATCTATAAAATGCATCCTAATTCAGTGTACATGTATTGCATGAACAAACATCTGTGACATCTATGAAATGCATTGTAATCCAGTGCACATTCATTGCATGTTCTAGCTGCTAACCACATATTTCAACACTCACAAACCGTTTGCATTCCATGTTAGTTACTATGTTATTGTGTCCATGCCACCGGCTCTTTCATCATGCATCCAGCACAGTATCACTCCACTGAGCAAGTACTGAGACCTTCATGCAGCACATGATTAGATATGAATGGAACTGCTATGAGTTTTGCATTAACTGTCGGTGCTGTTAATCTCAGACACGTGCACTGGCAAGACATTAACCACACTAACTAGGGACACTTTAGGGAAGGGTGGAACATTGAAAGCCTATAATTACGCTTTTAAGATTACCAAGTTATCCATAGATTCAGAGGAGAGAATGAAATAAAGAAAAATAATGTTAATGCATTACTAATGGAATGTTGTCATAATTTGCAACCAGTCATAAAAGGATCATATATAAATAAGAATCAAATGAGATATTAACTGAAAATACAATAATAATAAAATAAGTTCATTATGAATAATCTTATTGGATCAATTTAAAATTAGATCCAAATTGAAACTTATTGGCTCAAAATAACAATTATTAGAAATTTAGAAATAGTAACTTCATTAGCATTCCTTTTGAATTTTTTTCAACTGTTCATGACATATAAAATGGAAATCAAAGGCCTTTATGGATAACAAAAACATATCGTATTTCACCCCACATATAAAATAAAATATTTTCTTGCATTATTAAATTGTTTTGATGCCAATGAAGCACATTCTTCTCCCTTGTCCCCTTATTGCAAAATAAAATCATTTCTAAAGTATTTATATATCATTATTTGATATTTGCTGATCTTAAATAACATAATATTGTTAAAGTATTTTAAGGTATTTTTTAAATACTGTAATACACCAAGAGAATGATCTTTGAGAATAAAGTAATAAGTAAAAAGTAACATGTTACAATACATAACAAAAAAAAAGTGCAGAAAATGTAATTAACATTATAATAAAAAGTCATGAAAGAAATAAAATCCTAAAAACAGATGTCATTAAATAATAGGAAAAAATATTATAAAAAAAAGAAAGAAAATGTTACATAATTAAATTATATAATTATAATTTATATAAATATATTTTTTTATTTAATAATATATAATTATCATTTTTAGGGTGCAATGTGACGTTTTCCTGACACTTCTGACTGACACATTCCAGTTTTGTAACAGGCAAGTCTTGACTGTTACATTATAACAGAAATGCTACACTGTATCAAAGCTCTTCTGTTACTTTGTATCAAAGTTCTTTTGTTACTCTGCATCAGTTGCACACAGCATGACACACACATCCCAGTCCAGCACACTGAATACTCACTCGCCTGTGCAGTGATGCTGACTACAGCTCTGTAGGGATCAAGTAAACAGTGTGGATGACAGTGCAAAAACTGCGCGGCACAGCTGATCTGGAGTCAGTCACAGCATTAACAGAAATGACTTTCCCAGTTTATTACTGGTTCATAAGCGCAAAAAGACACTTACCAGCTAAAATGGCCTTTCCAGGGTGTGTGAGTTTGGCTTGTCCTGCGGGCGCAGCGGCTGATAAACAGTGCGGTCTGTGGAAAGGACTCACAAATTTCGGGTTCACTGACATTTTTCTTGTTTTAAAGCGGGGTTTGCAGACAAACGCGCCTCCTCCCGCTCAGCAGAAACAGTATTTGTGGCGTAAACGGCTCTCATAAGTGAAGGGACGGGCTCTCTCTGATCTTTTGACAGCTTGAAGATCCTGCTCTCTTTCAAAAGTACTCAGACAGACTCTCGTGTGTGTGAGTGAGTGTGTTTTTAAGGGAGGGAGTCTCCATCGGCGCGCCATATTTCTGACGAACACTTCAGATCTGTTAAGGTGGAACGGAACAGACGAGTTTCTTGAAGGTTCACTCACTGGATCAAGGCTCACGTTACAACTTCATAACAGGAAAGTTAGTTAAATACACCTTTAATTAAGTTGTTTTTGGAGACCTACTACTATGCATTTTATTAGGGTAAGACTTAGTTTGCTTCTTAAATTTCAGGCACTTTTAAGTCACAGCGATTTATTTAAAAAAAAGACAGAAAATAAAAGTTTTTTTCTTTTCATATTCCTTAGTCACAACCAGGGGCGGATCTAGAAAAATATTGATGGGGTGGCGAGAAGGGGGCAGGAATTTTGGAGGGGTGGCAACATGGCAGACGTGTATATACTGAATTTAGTCACAGTTATTACAGTTTGATGATAAATATATGTGCACACACTACAAAAGGACACAGGCTATCATTTACAAACTTAATCTCATGCAATCAATGTCTTGCATTTGAAACAGTTCATATAAGGAATAAGTGACCATAAGCACCACCACACTCACTAATGCAGTATGCATCAACATGTAATTAAGAGCATTATAAAAGGTTCAGTGTTATCAATATGTCAATTTATTATAAGAAACACAAGATTTTAACAGCCATTTCCAGCTGGGGAGACTCAACTGATTTTCTACTGTTTAGTGTTAATCATCATCTAACTCAACCAGTCAAGAGCTACATTTATCCTTAGATGTTATATGAATATGGTCCCTGAAGCATAGGTTTTATTAGCTGACAATAATAATTAATAAATTAACATTATAGGCACAAACACAAATGTACTTTTAGAAATTGTTTTTGAAAAATATGGTGTTATTGTTTTGGCAAGCTTAAATTAAAACTTCTATGAAAACTTGTGTGATATTCCTTTAAAATAATTTTTAGTATATCTTTTTTTAAGTATATTTTACTAAGCAATTTCTTACATAATTTCTTTGAGTTAGACCAAACTTTTATTTTGGTGGGTTGTAATCAGAGTTTCTGTGTTTTTTAATTAACTATTATTATTAGCTAATAGGAAGTATAGCATACTCTACTGTGCAATAGTACTATATTTCTTTTTTAATTTCTTCAAGTTATATTGAAATGTTATTTTGACAGGTTGTCGTAAAGACATTGCTGTTTCTGTCAGTCTGTGTATATGATACGAGTAAATGACGATAGTTTTATCAAATGAAATGGTGAAATCCTCTCATAGCGCGCTTGCGTGCACATGTGTAGCATACATCATGCATCAATATAGTGAAGAGCTGAAAACACCACGCGTGCTTCAGTGTGTGTGTATGTGTGTGTGTGTGTGTGTGTGTGTGTGTGTGTGTGTGTGTGAAGTAGAGAATACTTTTGTATTGTATTGTTGTGCCCCCTTCCTCAAATATGATGATGGAAAAAAACACCTACTATAGGGGTGAAAAAAGAACTTTAATCAAATAAAAAATGAAATGAATAAATTGTATTATTTACAAATCACAATTGTAGCTCTCGACATTTACCTGTGGCTATAACTTTATTATGACTCTAAATTATTTTATAGTCTCAAGCATTCAGAAATCATGCAAAAGGAAATTAAGCAGTTTTACTATGATAAAACCAAACCATGGTTTATTTTTGTAAGGGTTGTGATATGCACTTTTTTTTTTTTTTTTTTTTTTGAAGAAGAAATTATAAAGGTTGTGTCATCTAATAGCAAAAAGGTGGCCAAAAATGAAACATGAAGTGAATATGAATTAAACGTTTGGTCAGTAGCCTAAACAAGGATTTGATTGTCCTCTAAGTGTAACAGCAGCAATTACATGGCATTTGTAATAACATGTACATAAATTGTTTATTTTGTATTTGCCTACATTATGTATTTTAACAGTGTTATTATTAACCAATCATTATTGCCTCATTATTTTTTTATTTAATGCATTTTAGGTAATTTTAAAGGCTATTGATGGCTTAGGTCTGTTTTTATAGCAACAACAACAACAAAAAAATAGTACAGTATGTTAATACTTTGTAAAATATTATTTGAAGTAACAAAATCATGGTTAATTTGCAGTTACAATGGCTACAAGAACAATAATTGGTAGTTTTCGTAAGGGAACCTGAGGGGGAAAAAAATCTTTCACAGAAATGTGCCTGAAAGTGATAAACGGGCCTCGTTTTTACCTAAATGATTTATACTTTATTTTAATATATATTAAAAATATATATAAGGTGTGCATTGTAGCTGACACCTAAATGAACACATTACAATTGTTTTATGACTGCAAGTCTTTCTCCTCAAATGCTATTGAGCTTCAAATTTGTGTTTGAGCCCATGTGAAAGAGTAGCATAATTTACATATGATTTACAGATTATTTTAATAAATATTAAACATTTAATACAATTGTACATTATAGCTGACACCTACATTAACAATTACAGTATTTTTTATTACTATAAGTAATTATCTTCAAATGCTACTGACGTTAGAAAAGTGTATACCAATATCGCATGTAACTTTAGAGACGGTCCCTAAATTGAGAGTTGGTGCCCTACTCTGCGTGTAGGGAGCGACGGTACTGAATACCTTTAATATTGCAGACACTAGTCCATATCGAGATTTGATTAAATGCTCTACTTTTGATTTATTCATAAAAAAATGGCCGAATTCCGTGATGTTCTGCTTTATACAGTTCCAGTTCCGCGATTCAATCCCTGTCGCTTTTCAAAAACAAACGGGGTGAATTTATGAATGAAAGTGTGAAAGTTCTGATACAAAACGGAGTTGTTACGTATCCTCACGCTTTTTAAAAGTGGTTAACTATGTTTGACAGATGCAATTTTTGAAAATCGAAAAATCATTTGAGTCAGTTCGGGAGTTCGGAGCGGGATCGCGAATCATTTGAGTCAGTTCGGGAGTTCAAAGCGGTTTCGCGAATCATTTGAATCAGTTTCGGGATCGCGAATCATTTGTATCATTTCGGGAGTTCTTAGCGAGATCGCGAATCATTTGAGTCAGTTATGGGGATCACGAATCATTTGAGTCAGTTTGGGAGATCGGAGCGGGATCGCGAATCATTTGAGTCAGTTCGGGAGATCGGAGCGGGTTCGCGAATCATTTGAGTCAGTTTGGGGATCGCGAATCATTTGAATCAGTTCGGGAGTTCGTAGCGGTTTCGCGAATCATTTGGGTCAGTTTGGGGATCGCAAATCATTTGAATCAGTTCGGGAGTTCGGAGCGGGATCACGAATCATTTGAATCAGTTCGGGAGTTCGTAGTGGTTTCGCGAATCATTTGGGTCAGTTTGGGGATCGCAAATCATTTGTATCAGTTCGGGAGTTCGGAGCGGGATCACGCATCACGAAAGTTTCGCGCTCATTAAGTTTCAAATTGGCCATAACCTTTAATTCGTTGTTGCCAACTGGGGTGGCAGCAGGGGTGGCAAGGCTTTCTTTTAGCTTTTAGGCATTTGCCACGCCACCCCGGTAGATCCGCCCCTGGTCACAAATTTTTTTACAGTGTCGTCATCATGTATTATTCAGACCATAGACAGTAAAAGACGTAACTTATTTTAATATTAAACTTATTTTATTTCAGTTAGTTCCTTATTTCTAATTTTAATTTAGTTTGTCTTGATGCACTAAAATAACGCAAACAAACATGTATTAAACCCGTATAGACGTTTTTAAAAACATAAATAATTAAAAAACATAAAATAATAAATAAGAAAAAACTATAAAATTACGAAAACTGTTACTAAAATTAAAATAAAAAAATAAAACTTAAAAATTAAAACTAATTAAAAATATTATTATATTAAATAATTACCTCAATGGTACTGATATAACCCTGTTAAAGATTATGCATGCATTATTTGTATGGTTCTCTTTAAGAGGCAAAGGTGGACAATGCATGTGAAATATATAATCAATTGATTTATTTATAATAAAATATGCAATGGAATTTAAGAGTCATCTAGACTAAATAATCAGAGCAGCATTATGTGAAAGTGGTGACATCTGCTGGTAACCGTGTGTGTGTGTGTGTGTTTGAATAGGCTAATAATAAAGCAGTGATGAATATGGGCATATAATTAATTGTAACTGTAATCTACAGCTTCTGTTATCTCTCATTCGTCTGCATTTGGAGATTTAATGTGTAAGTACTTAAAAATAACAATAAACCTTTTTTTTAAAGGACTCATATTTGCACCAAACCTGAGTACAAGCCCCTTTAAAACTTTACAATGGTAACCACAATATCTGTGAAATACTATAGTTACTGTATTATAGAATATTTGCTGGAATTTATGGTTATAATAAATCGATCATTTTATTTGTGGAAAAAACCCACCACTTTTTTAATGTCCCACTGGGGACTTTTATTTAGCAATCGTTTCTGTGAGGCCAGTGCGCATGCGCAGTTTGTCTCCTTCACTTTGTCCTGGAGCAATCAGAAACACAGCACACATTAAAGCGTCAGCTTTGGTTTCTCGTCATCATTTTATTTCTGTCTCAACAGCAACAATATCCTCGGTACGAATTTATCATTCTATTTTTAACAACTTTAAATATCGACTCAGTTGTCTGTAGTGTGTTTATAGCACAGCACTCACCATAGTCTTAATTTAATCATATTTTTTTATTAAATGTGTGGGTTGGTGCTGTTGAATATAATAAAATGTGTCGATGCCCTGTCTTTCTGTCCAACATGTTTAGGCTTCCTGCATATGATTAAGTCTTAAAGGCTTTTCCTCCATTCATGATTAGATTATCAGCTCGAGACCACGCCCCCTCATGCATAAACACACGTCTTCGTTGCTTCAAGTGTCAGATAACGCACGTATCTGAAGACATTCGCTGTTGGATAATAGCATGCATTTCTACTGAAGTGTTTTGAACATCAGTTTAGCAGTTTCCCTTTACAGTATTAATGTTACTTAATATGTACACTACATAGGCAGCATTTCTAGGTGTCTTAGACATATTTAATGCTCTTACATGCTGCCTACAGATCAGTTTATTTGTACAGTTAAAAACCCGGACATGGATAATCATGTAAAAATAGATGCACTGTATGAAGGAGGCAGGCTGGCATTATTATTATTTTTTTTTTGCATGCAACTAAGTTATAATTTGCTGGTTGTCCACTTATTTTACAGGCCCTCATAAATTATTTTTAATATGTTTATAAGTGAAATGTGTTGGCATTGGCAGTGCAATCATGTACAGATTATGAAAGCTTATTTAACAAGGTTTTAAAAATGAGCAACTACTATGAACTGCATGCACACAGTGGGTTTGATAACTGATTATGCCATTTTGTGGGTTTGTTTTATCTGCGGTTTGATCCCCGCTTTCTTTTGACATTTTTGTAGCTTTCTTAAGACAAATGCTGATATTTTCCCTTTAGTTTATGAATCAGATATAATGGCAGTTCCTCCTGCATACTCAGACCTGGGAAAAGCAGCCAAGGACATTTTCAGCAAGGGTTACGGTGAGAAAACTCTTGTTTTGGAGAAGATGTTAGGATGAATTGCGTTCTGCTGTAATTCCTGTCTTTGTTTTGTTTGTAGGTTTTGGGATTGTAAAATTGGACCTCAAGACTAAATCTCAAAATGGAGTGGTGAGTTAGTTATAGTTTCATTATTTTATCCAAGATGTAGATGAGTTTGTTTCTTCATCAGATTTGGAGAAATGTAGCACTGCATCAGTGTCTCAGCAATGGATGCTCTGCAGTGAATGGGTGCCGTCAGAATGAGAGTCCAAACAGCTGATAAAAACATCACAATGTCTGGTGAAACCAAAAGATGCTTGTTTGTTAGAAACAAATCTATCATTAAGACGTTTTTAACTTCTGGGCAGAATACGAGTCTATAATCCATAATGAAGCTTCCGCAGTCCATCTCCTGTTGTCTCTCGCGTTAAAATCAAGCCACATCTTTGTTTAGAGCTGTTTTGGTTTGTAAACGATGCTTCATCTGTGCAGATTTCCCTCCTAATTCAGAGCTGACAGCTTTACCATTAGAGAAAGCAATTTTATAGAGGACTCGTATTTTAGCCAGAAGCTATAGTTTGAAGTTAAAACATCTTAATAATGGATTTGTTTCTTACAAACAAGCAGCTTCACAAGACATTAACTGCTGGACTGGAGTTGTATGGATTATTGTGATGTTTTGGACTTTCATTCTGACGGCACCCATTCACTGCAGATCATCCATTGCTGAGACACTGATGCAATGCTACATTTCTCCAAATCTGATGAAGAAACAAACTCAAAACTTAAAGTGCACATTCCATTACCTTAATGCTTGTTATGAATTCAAAAATTAATGCAATTTGTATGTCTTTGATGCACCATTTTGGGAAATACATTTAGATGGTAAGATTAATGTAGGGGTGTTTGTGTGATGTGGCAGGTTTCACTGTAAAGGCCCACACATCTCTGTGGTCCCCTTCACACATCATTTACCATACAGACAGAACTGTTTGAGTCTTTATCTTGATGTCAGTTTTTTTGTGGTTAATTATTTTCATGTCATGTGAATTTAATTTTGAATCATTTCTCTCTGACTACACAACCGACATCGCTCTGGAGTTAAACAAGAGTCCCGTCCTGTCCCCTCTGTGTTTCTGGGTCACAATCAAAATAAACCTCATTCTGTCACATCACTCGCCATCTGCCATCCAGTACTGTCATGAGACATGTTCAATGTCTGTTTTATTGTTTATTTAATTTAATATGTTGTTTTTAATAATGCACAAGTGTAGACTTTCTGTCAGTTGTTTTTAAATGTGAAATGACAGGGTTTTCGGGAAACAGTGTTGTTATTTGTAGCTAAAACTAAAATGAAAAAAAAAAAACAATTAAAATTAACACTGAAATTTGTTATTAAAAATGGAGAAAAATCTATAATTTAGTAAATTGGTAATTACAGGGTTTTCCGTAGCAGTGTGGTTGTTTCTAACTATAACTCAAATTAATATTATAAAATATATATTATTCGTTAATACTGTAGAAAAATTGGTTATTCGGTAACTGAAATAAAAGAGAAATACTGAAAAACTTAAACTTAAATCAAAATTAAAAATGTTGCCTTGGCAAATAACTGAAATAAGTTTAAGATGAAAATATATAAATAATTAATTAAATATATAAATAATATATAAAAACAAAAACTAAAAAAATGTTAAAAGCAAAAATACATTTACTAAATTTAAAATTAAAACTGAATATATAAAACTAAAAACTAATTGAAAATATAAATAAATATTAGAATACTGTATAAATAATATTAAAATAATATAAATTAAAATAAAAGTTTAAAATGGTCAAATATCCAAAAAAAACATGGATTGCCTTGGTTTATATATCACTACAGATAATTTCGTAATTACAAATTAATCATAAATAATTGTCAGTAAAAAAAAGTCCAATATATTATTATATTAATCTATACTATTTTCTCTATTAAAAAAAAAAAAACACTCAGACTTAGTGAAATTGCAAACTATTACCTTAAATCACAAAAAGTAGGTAACAGTCTGGTGTTTTTGATTTGAAGTTGATTAAAAAAGCGGTTGGTTGCTAATGCATGCCAAGTTTATATTTAGAAATATATATTAATCCTGTTCATAAACTCTAATCCAACTGCAGGAGTTCAACACGTCTGGATCCACCAACACGGACACGGGAAAAGCCGGCGGGAGTCTGGAGACCAAGTATAAGATGAAAGATCTGGGATTGAGTTTGAACCAGAAGTGGAACACAGACAACATGCTCAGTACAGAAGTGTCTGTAGAAGACCAGGTCTGGAAAAACTCTCTCCTTAGGATCGCTATGGTTTGCTGCCATGTTCATAATTTGCTGTATCGTCTCCTCAGCTCGTCCAGGGGTTGAAAGTGGCTCTGGATACGTCTTTTGTACCTAACACAAGGTGAGTTGTTAGTATCTGACGCATTAAGGCTGGTTTGACGATCTGGTGTGGTGTCTTTGACGGTGTTTTTCTTTCTTTAGCAAGAAAAGTGGTAAACTGAAGACTGGCTACAAGCGTGACTTTGTCAATGTGAGCTGTGATGTTGATTTCGAGGGTCCGGTTGTGCACTCTGCAGCGGTTCTGGGATACGAAGGCTGGCTAGTGGGCTATGAGATAGCGTTTGACATGGCCAAATCCAAACTGGTGCAAAATAACTTTGCTTTGGGATACAAGGCAGGAGACTTCCAGCTTCACACCAACGTGTAAGAGTCAATGAAAAACCTCATTATATATTATATAAAATTTAATTAAATTGCAACTTTTTATTTCACAATTCTGACTTTTTTCCTTTTTAGAAGAATTGTGATTTAGAAATTCACAAATGTGTTAGAATTTTGAGATAAAAAGTCGCAATTTATTTCATTTTTTTTATTAAAATTGCACGAAAAATACATACGTTTATATAATGCAATTTTGTGTTTATATCTCACAAGACTTATTTCTCAAAACACAGGCTCGTGTTACCTTTTTTATGTTTTTAAATATGAAATATTCTGATTTAGCTAGCTACGACCCTGCTGATATTAGAGCTGGGATTAAAATATTGATTTATCAATCTTAATAAATTCTAATTTCATTGAAACCGATATCAATTCTTAAATCGCAAGAATCGATCTTTTAGTGGATGCTGTTTTCCCCTCCAGTAATAACTTTTATGCTTTGTCACTTTTGACATGAAACTCAGTTACAGCACAAGATAAAGATGATAAGAAACAGCTTACAGAAATTAATCACGTCTCACTCAATCAGTGTTTCAACCGCGGAAAGACGTCAATGTGTCACATGATGTAACATTAGCTCGGGCAAGTCACTCAGTGACCGTAAACTTGTTAGTTATCCAGAAAGAAAAAACCCTAGAGAGTGTTTTATTAAATATATTTAAGCACTGTATTACTTATTTATTCAATATTTTTTACTTAAAGTTACACCCTCTTTGGAGTGTTACAAGCTCTTGGTGCATAAAGCAGAGCTGTAAAGTTCCAAAGACTAAAGTCTGAAAAAGATATGTTTTATAAAAGTTAAGATTCAAACACGCCTTCCTAAAAAGGCTCATTTAAACACGCCCCCACATGTCTACATCACGATGTGGGAAGATTTGCATAATGCCGCCAAATGTTGAATCTGGTGCTTCTGACTCACAGCCTGTAAGTACGTTTACATATTTAAAGAATTTTCCACTGATGATTGAAACGCCAGCTTTGAGCAGTGTAGAGAAGCGCTTTGGTTTGTGTTTCTCCGATCACAAATGCAGACATGGTTTTACTTTTACGCAGCGTGATATGCAATGCAACGAGTAAAAAGACAGTATAAGTCATTATAATCAGTAATTATGTCCGCACTGGATGCAGAAACTGCCTCGTTTGTAATGGGTTTCATTGGTTTTGTTTTGGAGACAGCATCACGGTATGGTAAGGGGCGTAACATTTCAGTCACATGCTTGAGGAATTCGGCCAATCACAACACACTAGACAGCTGGCCAATCACAGCACACCTCGCTTTTCAGAACGATGAGCTTTGTAAAGATCAATGTTTTTCAGAAAGGCGGGGCATAGAGGAGAACAATAATGTACATTATAACCTTAACCCGCATAAACACATTGAATCACACCAAATACATAAAATAATGTTATTTTTAGCAACGTCATATGACCCCTTTAACCTTTTCTTCAATATTTAATGTATGTTTTAATAAATCTGTCATCAGTAATGACGGAGCTGAGTTTGGAGGATCTGTCTATCAGAAGATCAGTGATCAGCTGGAGACGGCCGTCACTTTAGCCTGGACGACTGGCAGCAACAGCACGCGATTCGGAGTTGCTGCAAAGTACAAGCTGGATAAAGACGCCTCGGTGTCTGTAAGTTAACCATCTTCACACAACCTGGATTCAGTTCAACCAAAAAAAACATGCAAACACATTCAAATTCTTGGCTAATGCATTGCAAGCTTGTGGTTCTGTTGTACATGACAGCAGTGCTGATAATGCAAATGCAGACGTGTGTTGCGTTATGATTCAAGTTCTGACACATTTCACGCCACCACATGAAATCAAGGTTTGTGTAACTAGAAGCGTCTGCATCCATGTTTTTTTCTTGGATTGTTTCAGGTCTAAATCTGCCCATTGAAAAGCTTACAGGAAGTTATATTAAATATTCAAAGCTTGGAATGACCAAACCTGAGCATGTTTTATTTTTCTCATCATTTCCTCATGGCAGGCCAAAGTGAACAATGCCAGTCTGATTGGAGTTGGTTACACTCAGACTCTTCGACCTGGTAAATATCTTACAATTATTGTTTATGATATGAACAGCACAACCATAGTGAACAATTATACTATAATACATTTATTTTGTGCTAAGTATACTACAGATATATTTACATATTTATTTGGTTAATTAAAACACCCTGCAATTGTACTTTTGGTGTACTAAACTGGTATGCTTAAAGCTAAAGTCTGCTAAATTGGAACAACTAATTTGTATTTAATGCTCTTTAATTGTGCAGAAGTAGTGCTCAAGTCCAATTAAAGATATACTGATTGTGCTAAAGTGGTACAATAGAAAAATCTGGCAATTAAAGATTATTAATAGTGATATTAAAAATGTGCATTGTGCAATAAAGAAATACTTCAGTAAGTGATGTGTAAGTAAATATGCTAATGGTTTGTATTATACTTAGTATGAAATAAATATATTTTTCTAAATTAAATTGGCATTTTTTACTAGGGAAAACTACTACATTTCTACAGCATGCAGAATTTAAACTGCACAATTCATGAGTTTTCTGTATGCACCGAATACCCAGATGATATTCGCCAAAATGTTCAATATACAACCAGAGAACTGTACTCCACTTTATCCCACGGTGCAATGCATTTCATTTGCAGTGTGAAGATTGAACCAAGAGTGATTTTAACATCTTCCTTTTTGATTCTTGTTTTCTTTTTCAAGTTGAGACATTATTAAAGGAACAGAAACTTGTCTCACCCTAAGGCCATCTAAAATGTAGACGAGTTTGTTTCTTCATGGGACCAGATTTGGAGAAATGTAGCATTGCATCACTTGCTCATCAATGGATGCTCTGCAGTGAATGGGTGCCGAGAGTTTAGAGTCCTCTAAACAAATTTGTGGGTGGGTTTTGATGTGAAAGGAAAACTAGAGCAAACGTTATTTTGGATTATGGCAAATAATTTAGCTTTTTGGACTCTTATTCTGACGGCACCCATTCACTGCAGAGCATCCATTGGTGAGCAAGTGATGCAATGCTACATTTCTCCAAATCTGATGAAGAAACAAACTCATCTACATCTTGGATGGCCTGAGGTTGAGTAAATGTTCTCAGCAAATTTTTAATTTTTGGGTGAACTACTTCTTTAAACAAAAATGTATTTTTAAAAAATTTTTATTTCACTAATTTAAACATGCAAGCAACGGTGAGATTATGTGACAGCATTCTCTGCATACAAGTCGCCAAAAAAAAATTCAAAATGTATTAATAAATAGTACATGGTATATATTTCACAATATGTAATACACTAGTATTCTATTTCAGTCATCTTGTGACCAATGATTTATTTTTTAAGGATGTTTATTAACATCTTTGTGTATCTTTTAATGTTTTTTTTCCCCCATTGTAAAGGGGTGAAACTCACTCTCTCAGCCTTGATCGATGGAAAAAACTTCAACACCGGCGGACACAAAGTAGGACTGGGGTTTGAACTGGAAGCATAGCTGCCGTAGTGCAAAAGACACAGAAGAAGAGGGACCCAATCCCCATGTTGTCCTTCCTACATCACACACTAGCACTCGATGACTAAAAACACTTAGCGGCATGTTGACAGTTTTTGCAAGTTTGTGGGAGCTGAGTTATTCGATCTCAACCGGCCGTAAAACCTGGCCATCTAAGGGAAATATTTACGTAGAGCACCTGCAGCAAACCAGATTACACAAGTAGCAGTGGATTTGAGTGTGTTTCTCTGGTGATGTCAGGGCATGCTAAGCACTTGCGTTGGATTTATAGCGTCGGTCATAAATTTGCATGGTTGAGGTTATTTCTCAGGATGCTGCATTAGAGCTATGTTGCACTTCTAGGGCTTTAGGCCCCACAGGAAACTGAACAGACAGCATATATATTTTTAGAGCTTGCAACACTATCTATTACACACTCATTGATGGCTAGAGAGCAACTCTGCATTGTGGGAAGAAATGCCGCTAGCTAACCATTTCAAATGTGTTTCGGTGTACAAAAGAGCTTTTTGTGCATTACATTTTTTATGAAAACCAACTGTTTTTTCCATATTACTATTATATATATTGTTATTATATATAATAACAAATTTTACAATCTTGTGTAAGTTGGTCTTTGTACCTCAATTCTCCAGTAGAAATTGAGAAATTCTAATAAACAAAGAAAAATTGAATTATTTTGAGTTGTGCTTGTTTTATGGACTTGCTTCATAGTACATGAATAAGGAAAAGATTGGGGTTAGAAAGATGATTGTTATTTTCAAATAAATTAATACTTTTATTCAACAAGGATGCATTAAATTGATTAAAAGTGACAGTAGATAAACTTATAAAGTGACAAAGATTTAATATTTAAATGAATGGTATTTTTAAATGTTCTATTCATCAAATAATCCTGAACAAAATTTATCATGGTTTCTAAATTAAAAATGTTTCTTGAGCAACAAATTGCCATATTACAATGATTTCTGAAGGATTTTCTTAAGGAAATAAATTACATTTTAACATATATATTCACATAGAAAACAATTAGTTTTTTACTGTAATTTTAATCAAATGAATGCAGCCTTGATGAGCAGAAGAGAATTTGAATTTTACCAACCCCAAACTTTACGGTACTGTAACAGTACAACACTTTTTTCACTGAATGCACAATGAAATTTGACAAAATGGTTTTCCTCACATTGAACATCTGCACGGCAGATTTTGTTTCAAAGAAGGTTCACTTTTGCCACAACCTGCCTGCATCCGGTTTGAGAAAATTCCCGTTCACCAACTATATAGTATGATAGTTCTTCAGCAAGCTTTTCAACGTGGGAGCGATCAGGGTAGAATCCTTCCCTGGACATCTCGTCAATAAAACAATCTAATACGTGGCTCTTCTCCAAAAGCATAAATGGCAGGATGTCTGCCTCCAAAAATAGCATGTGGTATCTTTCAAGATAGCCTCGCAGCCAAGGGTTCAGTTCCTGACTCAAGCTCAGACGGCCTGAGACGGCAACGCTGGAGTTTTGCAGAACGAATTTGGTGATGTCTTCATGTCCCAGGTTGCTGATGAGAATGTAGATGGCGTTTAAGTACTCGTTGTTGTTTTTGGGATGAATCAGGTCTTGCAGTGTGTCCAGCAACTGCCTGGGCATGTGCTCCACCTCATCGAAGATAAAGACCGGTATCTTTTCCTGTTCCTCAGCCTGAGTCACCATTTCTGTGACGTGAGAGTCCAGAGATTTGGTGCATTGTGGGATATCGTCGTCTGTTGGGCAATGGTGTAGAATGAAGTACTGCATCACCAAGTCCTCGCCAACAACTGAGCGGAAATGCTGAGCTAGTAATCGGCCAACGTGGCTCTTCCCAACTCCAGTAGGTCCGTGAAGCGACAACACTAAAGGCTTATTGTGGACATAAGTTGACAAATAATCATGCAAATGACCCAGAAGACTGTCTGCAACTTCTTGTTGGCCAAAGACTTCCCTTTTAAGGGTTTTCTCCAGTCCATCTAGATCATATTTAAGCACATGGTCATCCAAGTTCTCAATGGCATTGTAAATTTGTAGAAATACGATGATGAACAGCAAGTAGAGGCATTTCTTTGCACGGCTTCTCTCTTTTGTGGGTACAGCTCTCAAGCTGCTGCTTGGATACAAAACCCGTGCCTTCCTCTTTTTCTTCCGCTTGCGTGGGGAAGTGGTGTTTGAGTTTATGGTGTCTGGAAGATTGTCAAAGGTGAAAACCTTTGGGCTGGACCGTGGCGACATAAAGCTCTGGGACGACACTGCTGCGATCTCAAGACGGCGTTTCTTCATGGCCTGGTACTTCTGGCGAATGCGCACCATGGCTCGCACACTTGAGGAGAACTGGGAGAAACTTCCAGTGCCATTTTCCTTCGTCTCTTTCAGCTGGTCTCCTCTCAGCCGGTCACTGGGGTCTTGTTCTCCCATCTGTGGAAAGCAATGATGAATTAAAAATCAAACAATATGAGAAAGACTATAAGAGTTTGAGTAACCACCATGCTGCAAACAAATAAATAATGACTGTATTTCAAAATCCAGCCAGCATCTTTTAGCCGACATGTTTCCCAGCAGGGGAATGGTAGCAATAACAAATGTGTGAAACTTGAAACTTGAGTGCTTGAATCTTGTTTTGACAACTTTTTGTTTGACATTTATTGCTCAGAAAATTGCACAAAATAAATGAGAACAAATGGAATGTTTCTGCTGCTTAAGTTTCTTTAAAATTCCTTGGAATCTTTCCAGTGGACAAGAGGTTTTTCTAGTAGAGAAAGTCTACACTCTTAAAAATTAAGGTTCTTGATTGACATTGATGGTTCCATGAAAAACTTTCCATTGAACAAAAAGTTATTTATAGTGGAAAAGGTTCTTTAGATGATCCAAATGTTCTTCAAACTAAGAAATAAATGGAATGTTTACTGAAGGGTTCTTTGGGAAACCCAAAAATGGTTCAGAAGGCCAAGTCCTGCAGAGTTTAGCTACTCAGTCTGGTTCAGGTGTGTTTATTCTCTGCAGAACAGTGGCTCACAAGGACCAGTCCTGTTCTATGGTATCACTGCATAAATGCTTTTAGAACCCTTAAGTGTTCTTGTATGTTTCATTTAGCATGCTCAACTCAAAATTAGTGAATTTTCTATCCTCATTGGCCTTTAAGAAGCCTTTGGTGCAAGATGACATGTGTTGCAAACAGCATGCATCATAAATTCAGCTTTTCTTTTGGTGCATTTAACAGTTTGCATATTCTGAAAGCAAGAATGGAGGCATATGCATTCAGAAAACAAACAGCAAGAGGTCATTATAGACATGCATGATTAGCAGTGCAAATGCAATTAGTTTTTTCAGCAACCTAGGGGGCAGGACCAAACTTGGCACAACAATGTGAGCTCATTTTCTGTCATGAATGAGCCTGAAAAAGCCTTACAACATGACTGATGTTGTAAACAGCATGCATCATTAAATCTGCTTCTCCTTTGTGATGCATGTCACACCTTTATTTTGGTGCATTAGATAGTTTGAATTTGACAGAAAAACTATTATTGCAGAAAGCAAGAATAAAGGCATATGCATTTAGAGAATAAACAGCATGAGGTCATTATAGATATGCATGATTAGAAGCACCAAAGTACAAATGAAATCTGGTTGGAATTGGATCTCTCTGATTTTTGTTTTGTTTAGCATTCTCACCATAAAGTGAGCCCGTTTTCTGTCCTGAATGACCCTGAATGACTTGTTGTAAATTGCATGCATCATACACTCAACTTCTCCTTTGTGATGCATGTTGCACCTTTATTTTTGTACATTTGATAGTTTATATTTTCCATGAAACAGCTAATGCTAAAAGCAAGAAAGGAAGCATACGCATTCAGATAACGAACAGTGTGAGGTTATTATAGACATTATAGACACCAAAGTGAAAATACAATCTGCTGTTTTCAGTGGCTCGGCCGGTTGCATTGGGTCAGGACCAAACTCAGTACATAATAAGTGAAATTTTGATATTTCTGCTTCTTGCATGTTTCGTTTAGCATACCCACCTCAAAGTGAGCGCATTTTCTGTCCTGAATGACCCTGAAAATGCCTTTGGTACATGGTGACTCATGTTGTAAACAGTATGCTTCATAAACTCAGCCTCTGCTTTGTGATGCATGTTGCATCCTTTATTTTAGTGCATTTGCCATGGTTAAAAAATAGCTAATGCTGAAAGCAAGAAAAGAGGCATGTGCATTAAAATAATCAATGAGAGGTCATTATAGAAATGCACAATTCGATAAAAACTTCAGTTTCAAGTTATATTTCTGTATCACTGTTTTTTGTTCCAAATGCAGTCTGACTGATTGCATTGGGGCAAACCAAACTTGGCTCAAATTAAATGAGCATTGTACACCACAAAATGAGTACGTTTTCTGTCCTAAATGTCCCCGACTAACTCTTCAGTAAATGATGACTCATGATGTAAACAGCGTGCATCATAATAAACTCAACCATTGCTTTGATGCACGCTGCAGTGTGGTGCAATTTGCAATTGCCACAAAACGGCATGGAAGCAAGTTGTGGCAACGTCATTCACCGTTTCCAAGCACTGTATTCAACACGCCTGCAGGCTGAAAGAATGCCTTATAAAACTACACATACACATGCAAATAATACTGTATTTAAACAAGTGTCACTTCAACAGAAAACTAAAGAACCCACTTTCAACAAAAGCCATGCACATTTTGTCTGACCATCAAGTATCAAATGACAAAAATAACAATTCTTGCTCCCTGAGAGGCCTCTCTGTTTTCCCCTACAATGAAATTGAATCAGAAACATGAAGCATATTTGCTTCAAACAGCAACATAAAAAGACCCTGAAACTCCTGTGAAAGCTGCTTGAAAGTTCTCAGGTGCATTTAAACACATTTTCTTTGCAAAAGGTACGTTTAACATTCCAGAAAATTCTGCCTTTCCTTCACAAGCCCCCTGCCAAGGCAGACACGGTTTCCTTCCTGGAAATCCTTTTTCACACACCCCTCTTTGGAGAACAAGGGCAATAAAAAGTGTCCCGTTAAATCATGAGTGTGCTTGACTGACTGCAAGTCTGAAGTCTCCCACCAGCTTAGTCTCTACCGTGGTTTTGCTCAGATGAGGGAAGTTAAGTAAGACTAGACAGTTGCCTCAGCTGAAGTGGTTAAACTTTATCAGATGCAACAGAAAAATGTACAGGAAGACAAATGCAAAACTTGTTTTATAAAAAACAGAGTTGGCTTACCTTTGGAAAACACTCTGACGTGTGGTTTTGAAACATCAGATTCCTCTTGAAGCTTGACTGATGAGGAGAGAAGAGGAGAGGAACTGACTTCCTCACAGCCAGATGAACATTAACAGGCAAGCTTTGTGAGCTCCTCCTTCTGATCATCTTCTCTGCAAGCCACACCTCCCTCTATCACATACATTGAAGAAACAGAACTTCTGGGCCACCTTTGTGCACAAAAATAGTCTGTTTGCACTACATTGTGCACCATTTGATTCGGACAGCGAACTGAGAAATTGATTGAAATTGTTGTGGAGAATGGTGATCACGCAAGGCTTTGTTTTTACTCTATAAGGGAACTCTATTAATCAAGAGAACTAGAAGAATGTGTAATCTGTGTTTGCTTGTGTAAAAGTATTTTAAGTCTTTTATATGAATCACTCTGGGGGATTTGGTGAGGATTTGTAATGCTTAAACCGGCCCAGTTGACTAGCTATGTGGGAGTTCACCAGGGTGGGGTTTGAGCCGGCAGTTTAGAGTTACCAAGAAAATGTTCCGTGGTCTGTCTGTCAGTGGCTCAGTATGCAAATATAGCAGCACTTTTACACCTCGCATCATCAAAGATTAGATGGAGTCATGATTTGATGAGAATTTTTACTGACACTCTGATGTGAGCATGTTGTGGGGGGTTTCCACTGGAAGACAAACTAAACATTTTTAGAACGTTTGTAACTTATGTTGCTTATATTTTTTTGTTATATTTGTTTATTTTAATAATAATAAAATGTTTTATAAATGTCTTTAGTTTCAATACTTGAATCATGTAGTGCTGTATGCTGTTTTGTTGCTTTTAAATTCTAAAAATTAAACTGACTTTAAAATGATGTTGACACATTTTCTATTAAATCTTGTTTATATATATATATATATATATATATATATATATATATACATATATATATATTGCATGATAATAGATAAACTACATATTTATCTAGTTTGTGTTATCTGTTATTTGTTTTAATTTATTTTATTATAAAATTTCTATAATTTAATTATCAGTTTTTTAGGGCAGGAGCACCAGTGGTTCCTCTTGAAATTGCTCCGTTTATTATTATTTTATTTTAATTTTACTTCACCAAGACTAATTATTTTGAGTGTAAGCAATAAATGTGCGCATTGATTATAATGCAAAATATTTTTAATATAATAAAATATAATAATTATATTGATTATAACAATCACGATCAGAAAGAGCAACAAATCAGCAAAGTGTCTATTGATCTAAAAGACAAATTCCAAGTTTTTTGTTTGTTGTATACCATTGTATATCACTGCAGTATTATTAGTAGTATTACAGGGTATTAGTATTAGCAGAGAGAGAGAGGGGGGGGGGGCCTTTAGAGGTGCAGTTTTTGGTAATTAGAACATAATAATAAAAATACCATGTTGTGTGACTCATATTATATTAAGTCTCTTATTATTATTATCGATGAATAAGGACTTTTATTTTGGAATTATTATCTTATTCCCGGAAGTAACGCAGTAATTTATCTCTCACTCTCAAACGTCATTGTTGTTGAACGCGTTTTTTATTCTAATAATAGCTGGATGTGTTTCTGTTCAGTGTCTATGGCATATGGTTCGGAAGACACGGTCTTTGGTGTGAATCTGTGTTACTGAGTGGAGTGTGTGTGTGTGTGCTCTGAACACATGAGTGTGTCTCTGGTTGTGATCAGACTCGAGCTCGCTGATCAGTCTGATTCCCCGCGAGGCTTTCACTACTGCGCCGGTGAGTTTCACTGTGTTTACCCTGGTACAGCAGGAAGGCCATATTCATGTCATCTGGTACCATGATATCGTTTGAAGTACTTTGAACTGCCATGCACATATTATGGTTCTTAAGGTGACATACAGTAACAAGAAAATCCCATGATATTACCTTCTGATAAGGGTAATCATGCATGCATATGCATTACTTGATTTTCACACACACACACACACACACACACACACACACACATGTATGTATTTGTATATATGTATAAATATGTATGTATGTATGTGTGTGTGTGTGTGTGTGTGTATATATATATATATATATATACATATTTATAATAATAATAAAAATTCTGGGATCCAAGGTTACAGAGCTTGATAATTAAACAAATACAAGTGTGAAAAAAAGTAATAATTAACTGGATAATTAATAAAACAATAATAAAAAACAATAAATAAAACAGATTTGTTTTATTATATTTTGTTATTATTATTATTATTATTATTATTATTATATTTTTCATAATAAACAACTCAACAAACAGGATAATGAAAAAATACAATGTGAAAAAAGTAACTGGATAATCAATACAATAATAATATATAATATAATTATTTTTCATATGTTTTATTATTATTATTATATTTTTCTGGGACCTATTGGAACAAACAGGATAAAAGTAATCATAAACTGGATAATTAATAAAATATGGTAAATGGACTGTATTTAAAAATAAATGGACTGCATTTAAAATAATAATTATCATTATTATATTTTTCCTGAGAGTAAAACAAATACAGAGTGAAAAAGTAATCATAAACAGGATTATGAATAAAATAATAATAAAAAAGTACAAAAACAACAATAAATTTTTTTTTTTCATGGACCCGTTAGAACAAACAGTGTAACGAAAACAAATACACTGTGAGATAAAAAGTATAATTCTAAACCGTGTATTAGAGTAAATTCAGTGTATCAGTAGCAGTAGAACTGACTGACCTGAGCTGTAAGTGTAGCAGAGAAACCTGAGAAGCATGAGCATTGTTAGATGGTTTTGTGTTAACAGAGAGCATTCACATGCTCCGCTTGTTTCTAGAATATCTTTGAGGCCTTTATGTTGAGGCCTCGTGTCACAGCTCACATCTCCTGCGTCCCACAGTTTCAGAGATGTCAGAGGACGAGATGAGAGAAACAGCGCTGGTCTCTGCTAGAGCGACGCTGGCCGGTAAAACAGAGCTGGAGCGAGCGGCCGTCCTCCACCAGCACCTGGGCAGCCGTGTCATGAGCGACATGGTGATCGAGAGCTTCCAGCCCAGCGCAGGTCTGCAGAACAGCTCTTCACTCACTCTCTTTGATGTGACAGGCGTTTAACCAGTGAGGGGTAAACAGACTGTGTTTTCCATCAGGAGTTGAGGACGGTAGAGAAGATCTGAAGTCCACAGATGATGGAGATGGAGAAGCTAAAGATCAAACAGATGAGAGCAGGACTCCAGACTCTCCCTCCAAACAGCTGCCGGATCAGATCTCCTTCTTCAGCGGAAACCCGTCAGTGGAGATCGTCCACGGCATCATGCACCTCTACAAAACTAAGTTAGTGCTATCTATCTATCTATCTATCTATCTATCTATCTGTCTTCTGTCTGTGTGTGTCTGTCTGTCTTTCTGTCTTCTATCTGTCTTCTGTCTGTGTGTGTCTGTCTGTCAGTCTTCTGACATCTGTCTGTCTGTCTGTCTTCTATCTGTCTGTCTGTCTTCTGTCTGTCTGTCTTCTATCTGTCTGTCTGTCTTCTGTCTGTCTGTCTTCTATCTGTCAGTCTGTCTGTCTGTAAATGGACTGCATTTATATAGCGCTTGCAACAGACCACATGGCCATCCAAAGCGCTTTACAATTTGCCTCACATTCACACACACATTCACACACCGACGGCGGTGTCTGCCATACAAGGCGCCATCCAGCTCGTCAGGAGCAGCTGGGGTTAGGTGTCTTGCTCAAGGACACCTCGACACTTGGTCAGGTGGAGCCGGGGATCGAACCACCAACCTTCCGGTTTGTAGACAACCTACATGAACCACTGAGCCACTGCCGCCCCCAACACTGTCTGTCTGTCTGTCTGTCTGTCTGTCTGTCTGTCTGTCTTCTGTCTGTCTGTCTGTCTGTCTGTCTGTCTATCTGTCTGTCTGTCTATCTGTCTGTCTGTCTGTCTGTCTTCTGTCTGTCTGTCTGTCTGTCTGTCTGTCTGTCTGTCTATCTGTCTGTCTGTCTTCTATCTGTCTGTCTGTCTGTCTGTCTATCTGTCTTCTATCTGTCTGTCTGTCTGTCTGTCTGTCTTCTATCTGTCTGTCTGTCTTCTATCTGTCTGTCTGTCTTCTATCTGTCTGTCTGTCTGTCTTCTATCTGTCTGTCTGTCTTCTATCTGTCTGTCTGTCTTCTATCTGTCTGTCTGTCTGTCTGTCTGTCTTCTGTCTGTCTGTCTGTCTGTCTATCTGTCTGTCTGTCTGTCTGTCTGTCTGTCTTCTATCTGTCTGTCTGTCTGTCTATCTGTCTTCTATCTGTCTGTCTGTCTGTCTGTCTTCTATCTGTCTGTCTGTCTGTCTTCTATCTGTCTGTCTTCTATCTGTCTGTCTGTCTTCTGTCTGTCTGTCTGTCTGTCTGTCTGTCTGTCTGTCTGTCTGTCTTCTATCTGTCTGTCTGTCTGTCTATCTGTCTTCTATCTGTCTGTCTGTCTGTCTGTCTTCTATCTGTCTGTCTGTCTGTCTGTCTTCTATCTGTCTGTCTGTCTTCTGTCTGTCTGTCTGTCTGTCTGTCTGTCTGTCTGTCTGTCTTTTATCTGTCTGTCTGTCTGTCTGTCTGTAGTTCTATATATCTGTCTGTCGGTCTCTTTCTATGCTAATATTAATACCCTATAATACTGCAGTGGTAAACAGTGGTACGTTGTCCACAAAAAATCCTGGAATTTGTCTTTTAGATCAATAGACACTTCGTTGCATTGCTGACTCTGAGCCGTCGCTCTTGTTTTGTGTGATGTGGTGTTGACAGTAAGATGACGTCGCTCACAGAGGACGTGCGGCGCAGCGCGATGCTGTGCATCCTCACCGTACCCACCACCATGACCAGCCACGACCTCATGAAGTTCTTGGCTCCCTTCAACGACGTCATGGAGCACATGAAGATCATCCGGGACTCCACGCCCAATCAGTACATGGTGCTGGTCAAGTTCAGGAGTCAGGTCAGTTATTTAACCACGTATAATAAGAACAATTACAATTAACTGAAGTTCGACTGGGCAGGAGTCCTCACTCATTCGGTATTTGGCGTTCAATACACTCCATATTTTCTTCATGCATTTTCTGGTAAAGACTCATTAATTGCTGCCTGCAGCTACACTTGATTTACATGATTTGCAAAATAAACTCATGCAAATTAGCCTGCTGAAGTTTCTTTGATTTTCAGTATTTTATGAATTGTCCGTCATAGTGTTTTTTCATTTCTTTAGGCCGATGCCGACAGCTTCTACACAGCGTGCAACGGCCGTCAGTTCAACTCCATTGAGGATGCTGTCTGCCAGTTAGTCTATGTGGAGAGAGCGGAAGTCATCAAATCTGAAGAGGTAAGACTCCGGTGCTTTAGATAGTAGCGTATACCAAAGCAAATAACCATTATGATTTGAAAAAACACCAATGATGTGCCTGAAATCACACCTGGTCTGTCTACTAGGTTGTACAATTGGTTTGAAACTTACTTAAAGGTGCAGTATGTGATAGTGATGGCTAGTAGTTGAAATGGGAACTGCAGTCCTTCTCAGATTCAACACTCAGACAGGTTGCCAGATTAGGAAACACAACAGAACGAACCCAACTGACAATGGAAGGCAATAAACCTCACACTGTTAGCTGATGAGGTGATTGAATATTCCTCTGGTCGTTGATATTTTTAGATGGATGCTGAGGTTTTAGGTTGGTTAGAATCTGCGATCTCTGACCTAGAGATCATCTGTGACTTCCATGAACTGGCAGCCCGGGGGGTCAAAACACTATTGGGCAAGTTGTCAGTGGGCGGAGTCACACATACCAGAACAAAAACAGGGATTCTGACACAGAACGCACCTTTCACAAGTAAAGTAACTGTCTGTTGTGTTGTTTTTTAGAGAAAAAAATATGTTTTATATTTTTATGCCTTTGCACAGTCAAAAGGTTACATGCACCTACAACAACTGTTACAAAGTATGTTCTATAGTATGAATATTGGGTAGTATGAATTCAGATGTAGTGTCTCCGCCATGTTGTTTTCATCACCTGACCTACCAGTTTCGGTTTTGCCGCTTCACTGCTATTCATAAATCCTGTCCTATGAGATAATAAAGCTATGTTGTATTATAGAGCTAGGTATATTTATATGCACCATCAGTGTTAAAATCTTGTCAAAACTCATTTAATACATTGAATGTAGTTTTGCTTACTTAAATTATATTTTAATGTTTTATATATTGAATTTGATATTTAAAATGTATTTTGTTTTACAGTTAATTATCAACAACAAGTTATAAAATTGAAATATATAAATAATATATATATATATATATTACTAAAGCAAGCAATTGTTATTATTGAAGTGTTAAAATTCTTGGCAACCACCCAAACACCTTATCAACCACACATCAACATATTTAAAATACTTAGAACAACCACATTTATGTTTTACATGTATGGAATTATTAACAATAAGTTTTCAAATTAAAAACGAAATCCTATTATTATCATTGTTATAGCAAGCAGCTACTATGATTTGAACATGCGACACTAAGTGTTCAAATTATTGGTTCAAAATCCGTTTTAGACCGATTCATTGCTTGAGTGACCAGGATTAACCTGTTTTGTTGTTGACTAGCTGTTTCTGTTTAAACACACACACACACACACACACGTTGTGTTTCCAGCACTGATTTGCATGCACAACAATAGCTGCAGTGTTCTGGAATGCTTTGAATGATCTCAAACTCTTCATTATAAACAGGGGGCTAGTTTACCTGTGATGGATCTGACGGAGCTGCCCAAGTGCACCGTGTGTTTGGAGCGCATGGACGAGTCGGTCAACGGCGTGCTGACCACCCTGTGCAACCACAGCTTTCACAGCCAGTGTCTGCAGAGATGGGAGGATGCAACGTGAGTGCGGTCAAGAAAAATGACCTACTTTCTGATCATTTTCAAAACAAACAATATTTGTTTTTTGTAAATTTGATCAAAAACATTAGCTTTCCTGGTAATATATCCAAGTTTGTGTGGATTGGGAAAATTTATATTAAATAGATATATTAATTTGAATCCATCTGGGTAAATTCAAGTCTGATTCTACACTAATTATAATATATTTATCATTGACTTATTATGTTCATTAGGTTTTTAAATCATTTTAATTTGTTTTTCAATTGTTTATCAACAATAAGTTGTAAGTTTGTATATGTCTGTGTGTCCCTGGACCACAAAATTTTTCGAAATTGAGATTTATACATCATCAGCTGAATAAATAAGCTTTCCATTGATTTATGGTTTTTTGGAGGACAATATTTGTCTGAGATACAACTATTTGAAGATCTGGAATCTGAGGGTGCAAATAATATTGAGAAAATCATCTTTAAATTTGTCCAAATGAAGTTCTTAGCAATGCATATTACTAATCAAAGATTAAGTTTTGATATATTTATGGTAGGAAATTTACTTAATATCTTCATGGAACATGATATTTACTTAATATCCTAATGATTTTTGGCATGAATGAAAAATCTATAATTTTGACCCCTACAATGTATTTTTGTCTATATTTGGCTGGTTTTGTGCTCCAGGGTCACATATGTAGATCATGTTTTTTAGTTAATTTTGTTCACGTTGGAAAGTTTCACCCACACCTTCACGTCACATTCTTCTCCCATGATGCATCAGTGCATGACACCGTTTATGCTCATCTTTTGCTCTCACCTGTTATTTACATGTGTCACTTTAAACCTTTTCATCCTGATTCTTCATTGAGGTGATACAGGTTTGCTGGGCCGTTCTCTATTCTCACTGTTGTGTTTTTGTGCTGTTGTCATAGTTGACCTCTGACCTGTGAGGTGAACGTCACAGTGTCATGTTTCATGTACACGGTGGGAGTGCAAACTGCTGCTGTTGAGATGGTTTTAGGTTGAAGTGTTTACACACATTATGTGATGCATTAATGTTACATATTTCTGAGTGAACCGATTTTCAGTGGGAAATTATTTTTTATTCATCATGATTTGATTGGGCATGAAAAGTATGTAATGATATTATTAGTGGAGTTTGCTAAAGTATGTTTCACTATTACTAATGCTCATTCTTATGAGGTATTGACATGAACAGACTACTAACTCAAACTGTGACACATAAATATTAAATCTAGGAAACTAATTAAGAAAGTACGTCTTTTTGACATCACATTGTCTTTAAAGGAATATTTCATCCAAAAATGTACATTTGCTGAACATTTACTCACTCTTAGGTCATCCAAGATGTAGATGAGTTTGTTTCTTCATCAGATTCAGATAAATTTAGCATCACTTGCTCAGCAATGGATGCTCTGCAGTGAACGGGTGCCGTCAGAATGAAAGTCCAAACAGCTGATAAAAATATCACAATAATCCACAGCACTCCAGTCCATTATTTTAATGTCTTGTGAAGCCAAAAGCTTCATGTTTGTAAAAAAAAAAAAAGCCATCATTAATTCATTTTAAACTTCAAACCAATGCTTTGGGGCAAAATTCTGACGGCACCCATTCACTGCAGAGGATCCATTGGTGAGCAGGTGATGGTACATTTTTGGTAAACTGTGCCTTTAAGAACACTAATAGTGTGCACCTCTTCTGCAGGTGTCCTGTGTGCAGATACTGTCAGACTCCTGAACCCGTGGAGGAGAACAAGTGTTTTGAGTGTGGAGTGCAAGAGGTAACAACCCTTTCAGATCTCACTTAACTAATCGATAAAAAAGAATCAACAGAAAAGAAGCTGAGTATCGATTAATCGCACACAGAAAACATCATTACAGTAACGAATAACACATTTCACAGGACAAAAGACATTTAAAATACACAATTTTACAAGTTTAGGACTCAAGTTATCTTAAAAATAGGAATATTTTACATTAACCCTTGTGCATTGTTCAAATTCACTACCCTTTCGGTATGTTCGGGGTGAAAGCATCAACTCGATTAAACTGCTGTAAAAATGTGTCAGATTCATATTTTTTTCAAAATTTTTTTTTGCATAAATCTGTTAATCAACTTCAGTCCTGATCAAAACTACCAAATGTTTTTAAAAAAAATCCAAGATTTTAACTCTTTAATTGCCATGTTTAATTGCAATTAGATTAAAAAAATGTTCTCCCTAATTTGTTGTTGGTGGCTGTTTTTGCCCCATTGACTTCCATTATAACGACTTTTTTTGATTGCAAAGCCATGACACCATATAACCATGCATTCTTGATTGTTTGTGGTTTTCCCTTTTGGGAAGAGGTAAAATTTGTTATTTTTAGAGTTGATCACTGGGTGGGACCATTAACCCTTTAGATAGGCCTGTGCAAAAAAAGCTTAGTTTCTGACTTGTATATGAAGCTATATGGAGTATACGAACATAACGAAAGGGTAGTGAATTTGCCCAGAGTGTACCGTTAAGTTTTTGAAATTTTTTCCCAAAATATGGGTCAATGTAAGATTTGTCACCAAAAATCATTCCATTAGCTCAAACAGAGAAAGTTGTGGCAAAAATAAGACTCAACTTTACCCCCTAGTGGACGAAAACGCCCCCAACAACGCATAAGGGGTTAAGTACTCATACAATACTCATGATATTAGTTCTAAAAAATATTTTTTGAATGTTGGTTTAAAAGCTGCATGTAACACAAATGGTGGTAATTTGATCAGAACAGAAAATATAAAGGGACTGTTTTAAATGGATAATCTCGTCTTCATTAGAAATCCATGTTAAAACGGGATTTAAAAGATTGACTGAATTAATTCAACTAAAACTTTCTCTATATAACTGTGCTGTTTTTAGCTGCCACAGTAACAGCAGTAAGCTTAAGGAAAGTCCTGTATGAGAAAACGAGCACTTAAGTTAAAATACGATGTGCGAAATAATAAAATAATGTGTGCTCTTAGCATTTTTTGGACAAAATCCCCCGAACTTCAAGCTGTATGTAGGATATGTGCCCTCGTGTGTTTTCAGACATGTCATCTTCCTACTTCTTAAAGTTTGACAGGTTAGTTACGGCAAAAAGTGATGGAACTTTTTCATATGTTTATCATAATATTATCAGCTCAGAAAATACTTTCGTTTGACTACAAACTGTAGAGACTGTAAATGTGAAGCATCCTTTCAATGGGCCAAGACTTTCATATTCAGGAAAAAGGTGGATATCTAGATAAGTGAATGTGCATGTTTAGTCTTTTTTAGTTTTTTGTTGCATGTAATGTATAGCATATATCCTACGTAGAAAAAAATATTACGTTTGCAGAGTTTACACACTGTATGGACCTTTAAAAAAAAAAAAAAGTAAATACTAAAAATGAAACAGATTGAGTACTTAATCGAAAGATTGATTAAATAATTGTTCGTTGCAGCTCTGGATGTTTCATTATATTATATTTAAGACATATTTGTTACTGTCTCATAGAATCTGTGGATCTGTCTTATCTGCGGTCATATCGGCTGCGGACGCTACGTTAGTCGTCACGCTTACAAGCACTTTGAGGAAACGCAGCACACTTACGCCATGCAGCTGACCAATCACAGGGTCTGGGACTACGCTGGAGGTGTGTGATGTCACCGAGACCAAAGATGCTAGTGGCATTCTGTTCATGTGCAGTCGCATGCTTGAAAATAATGGTTATATATATATATACAGTATTGTTCAAAATAATAGCAGTACAATGTGACTAACCAGAATAATCAAGGTTTTTAGTATATTTTTTATTGCTACGTGGCAAACAAGTTACCAGTAGGTTCAGTAGATTGTCAGAAAACAAACAAGACCCAGCATTCATGATATGCACGCTCTTAAGGCTGTGCAATTGGGCAATTAGTTGAAAGGGGTGTGTTCAAAAAAATAGCAGTGTCTACCTTTGACTGTACAAACTCAAAACTATTTTGTACAAACATTTTTTTTTTTCTGGGATTTAGCAATCCTGTGAATCACTAAACTAATATTTAGTTGTATGACCACAGTTTTTTAAAACTGCTTGACATCTGTGTGGCATGGAGTCAACCAACTTGTGGCACCTCTCAGCTGTTATTCCACTCCATGATTCTTTAACAACATTCCACAATTCATTCACATTTCTTGGTTTTGCTTCAGAAACAGCATTTTTGATATCACCCCACAAGTTCTCAATTGGATTAAGGTCTGGAGATTGGGCTGGCCACTCCATAACATTAATTTTGTTGGTTTGGAACCAAGACTTTGCCCGTTTACTAGTGTGTTTTGGGTCATTGTCTTGTTGAAACAACCATTTCAAGGGCATGTCCTCTTCAGCATAGGGCAACATGACCTCTTCAAGTATTTTAACATATGCAAACTGATCCATGATCCCTGGTATGCGATAAATAGGCCCAACACCATAGTAGGAGAAACATGCCCATATCATGATGCTTGCACCTCCATGCTTCACTGTCTTCACTGTGTACTGTGGCTTGAATTCAGAGTTTGGGGGTCGTCTCACAAACTGCCTGTGGCCCTTGGACCCAAAAAGAACAATTTTACTCTCATCAGTCCACAAAATGTTCCTCCATTTCTCTTTAGGCCAGTTGATGTGTTCTTTGGCAAATTGTAACCTCTTCTGCACATGCCTTTTTTTTAACAGAGGGACTTTGCGGGGGATTCTTGAAAATAGATTAGCTTCACACAGACGTCTTCTAACTGTCACAGTACTTACAGGTAACTCCAGACTGTCTTTGATCATCCTGGAGGTGATCATTGGCTGAGCCTTTGCCATTCTGGTTATTCTTCTATCCATTTTGATGGTTGTCTTCCGTTTTCTTCCACGTCTCTCTGGTTTTGCTCTCCATTTTAAGGCATTGGAGATCATTTTAGCTGAACAGCCTATCATTTTTTGCACCTCTTTATAGGTTTTCCCCTCTCTAATCAACTTTTTAATCAAAGTACGCTGTTCTTCTGAACAATGTCTTGAACGACCCATTTTCCTCAGCTTTCAAATGCATGTTCAACAAGTGTTGGCTTCATCCTTAAATAGGGGCCACCTGATTCACACCTGTTTCTTCACAAAATTGATGACCTCAGTGATTGAATGCCACACTGCTATTTTTTTGAACACATCCCTTTCAACTAATTCAACTAATTGCCCAATTGCACAGCCTTAAGAGCGTGCATATCATGAATGCTGGGTCTCATTTGTTTTCTGAGAATCTACTGAACCTACTGGTAACTTGTTTGCCACGTAGCAATAAAAAAATATACGAAAAACCTTGATTATTCTGGTTAGTCACATTGTACTGCTATTATTTTGAACAATACTGTATATTTGCACTGAAATGCATGAACATTTCTGGTGATTAGTATTAAATGATATCAAATCATACTGGGTAAAATTAAGATTTGCCCTACATTATTTATTGCTGATCATTCATATCAAAATATGTCAGATTATGGATTATTATCATGTTTTACATTGTTTTTATAAAATGTTTTTGAATGATTTTATAAATAGTTTCTGTTTTCATTTAAATGTTAAAGTAAGAGTAATTTTGTGTTTTCAATTTTTTATTAGTTTAATGTCTATATGGTTTATTTTTAGTTAAGATCAAATAAAATAAGAAATGATACTTTGGCAACTAACTGAAACAAAATAAGATTTTTAAATTTTTAAATTCAAAAGTTTGTTTTTGTTTTCACAACTGGATAAAAACAAGTCCCCCCGTTATTATTTCACTCAAAAAAAAAAAAAAAACATGTTAAATGCATTTAAATGTTGTATTATATTTTAAAATTGTAATTTTTTTAACTTTTTTTTTTTTTATTCAAATTGTTTGTGAGAATTGTGACCCTGAGCCTTTGTTCTAATGTTGTTCAGATAACTACGTCCATCGGCTTGTTGCCAGTAAAACCGACGGGAAGATGGTTCAGTACGAGTGTGAGGGCGACACCTGTCAGGATGAGAAGATCGATGCGCTGCAGCTCGAGGTGTGTGTGTGTGTGTGTGTGTGTGTGTGTGTGTGTGTGTGTGTGTGGAAAGCTTGATTGTCTTAGATACTCCTCATCACCTTATAATTTTTTAACGTATCTTTTTCCTACAGTATTCATATTTATTAACCAGCCAGCTGGATTCTCAGCGCATTTACTGGGAGAATAAAATAGTTCACCTGGAGAAAGACACAGCGGAGGAGGTGAGAACCGCACAGCAGTGGTGTCAAAAGTACTGGCATTCATTACTCAAGTAGAAGTATAGATACTAGGGTTTAAAAAGACTTTTGTAGAAGTTGAAGTATCAACTCAAGCTTTTTACTCAAGTAAAAGTGTAAAAGTACTGGTTTAAAAAACTACTTAAAGTATAAAAGTAAAAGTAATGTAAGGGGAAAAAAATGCCTTTAAGAACAAAAGCTTAGGCCGCACCACAGGGGCCTATTGTGTACTACCCCTCCTCAAAAAAACATTTTTCTAAAGGCCATAGGCCATAATGACTATAATGTTATATTAAAATGTTCATGTTGAAAAATTTGGGATGCACTAGGCTACCTGTTTCAGCCGCATATATGAAAATACAAAAATGGTGTGCACATCCCAAACATCCAATTAGGACGCAGGTGCAAGACAACTAAATGATATAGACAAATAAAGAAGTGAAGTCTGAACACTGAAAACTACTGCTCCAGAGGAATTTAATCGAGCAACGTTTCGACCTTCAGGTCTTCATCAGCCGCATATATGCCCATTTAAAATGAACGCACTTTAGTACAATCCAAATAATTAAAGGACTAGAGATATGATGACTAGTTGCCAATAAGTATTGTTATGGTGCAAAAAGTCAAACTTCAGAGGCTTGTCATCAATAACTTTTAATGGAATGTAAATGTACATCCAAGATTAGCTGCAGGAATCTGCGAGGGCAATGGACAAGAACATTGGTGCAGGCTTAGTAACAATTACACTTGTATGGTTGTCTATTTACAGTAAACATTATAGTGCTGTCAAAATGAATGATTAATCCAAGTGATTAATCAAAAACTAAAATAGAAAAAGAAATCATAATCCTGATACTTTCTTGATTGATAGCTTCTTGTATTTGGTCCATACGTCTGCTATGTCCAGTGTTCGGGGGGTAACGAGTTACAAAGTTGGTATAGCCTACTTATCACAACATTGTCAATCGCATCGTCAATCGAAAACGCTAATTTATTAAAACGTCTCGCCACCGAACTACCTACAGTAGTTTAATTTGTGGAGGACGAAGAAAAAGCACTCATTTGGTAAATGAGCCAGTGAGAAATAATAACTTTTAAGTAGGGTCCAGTGCCTTTTCAATACTTTTAAAATGGTACCGGCTCCTAAACGGTGCCTGAACCGATACTTTAAAAAAAAGAACCACAAAAAAAACTATGGATAACTTTAAAGAACATTACAAATATTTAAAATAAATCCATAGCTTGTTGTGCAAGTTGTGCTTCCCTTAATCTAAGGCTAATAAATGTATTTCACAATCTGGGTCATTATTTAATACAAAACCACACATAATGTTTCTACTGTATCTCTGTCACTCACTCTGATATTTAGTTAAGATGAGTGCTGTCTGTCACTGTCTTTAATCAGTTCTGTGAATTACTGTATGGTCATTCTTTATAAAGTAGCAACAATGTCGTTTTTAAAATACAGTACTGTGCAAAAGTCTTATGGACAAATTAGTATTTTCTCCCTAAAAAGGGGTTTTAAGCCAGTTATTTATATCTTTTGCTGTAGTGTGTCAGTTGGAAATATCAGTTTGCCATTAATTTTAATAATAATCTAGTGCGATTTTGAATGCACAAGCAGTCTGACAACGGCAAAATGAATGTTTGGAAATGTAAACTGATATTTTATACTGACACACTACAGCAAAATATATAAATAACTGTCCGAACACCATTCTTTTAAGTGAAAATACTAACGTGTCTAAGACTTTTGCACAGTAGTGTATGTATAAAGTACGTATGATTAAATTAAGTATATTTAAGTAAGTGTAATTAAAGTATGTGTTCGTTCATATGTGTTAAGGGCTAGATTTTCGCTGGAGGAAACGGCTGTGGTGTGATGAGCGAAAACTTTACAGATGAGAAACCGACTGCTACCTCGTGACCTTTTGTAAACTGTATTTATGACAAAGAACTGCACAGATATGGATATTCTAACAATCTATCGATAAACACATACCTTGTGTCCTCTGTTTGTTTAAGTGCGCATGCGCTGCTCCGTTCGCGGTTTGCGCCTCTGCGGATTGAAGAGCGCGCTGAAAGACGGGAGGAGACCGGTCTGACGCTGGTTTCATGTGAAATTTAAGCGGACTGACTCTGAGGCGATCGGATACCGCTTCCATACCCAACCCTACTTTTAAGAAATATATTTTTTGATAAACGAACCCAAAACTGTCTGTCCTGGCTGGACTGTGATGTGATTTGTGTCACGTGCAGGTGCGATGGATCGCGTACAAACCAATAGGGTGTCGGAATGGTATATGTTAATACTTCTCATCCAACCACAATCAAATTCACTCCATCCGGATGGCGCGATTTATCTGGATAGGTTTTTTTTTTTTTTTTTTTTTTGAATGATGACAAGCCGGAATGAAAACAAGCCGAAATGAAATAGCAGTAACGAAGCTATTTTTAAAATGTAAGGAGTAGAAAGTACAGATACTTGCCTGAAAATGTAAGGAGTAGAAGTAAAAAGTCGGCTGAAAAATAATCACTCAAGTAAAGTATAGATATCCCAAATTTCTACTTAAGTACAGTAACGAAGTATTTGTACTTCGTTACTTGACACCTCTGCCGCACAGTTAGCATTAATAAAACCATAACATCATATGTTTAAGATCATAATAATCTACTGTTACTCGTATTAACATAAGTGATCAAGCTTCTTTGTGTTCATGTGGGTTTTAGATCAACAACATGAAGGCCAAGTTCAAGGAGACGATTGACAAGTGTGACAGTTTGGAGCGGAAACTAAACGAACTCATCAAAGAAAGACAATCCATTGAAAAGAAGTAAAATTGACTTTATCTTTCAGATGGATTTTTCATGTTCATCAGAATCATTGTTTGAAAAATGAATATTTAAACTGTTGGTGGCGCTATAGAGTTGGTCCTAGAGACCCCAGAGTTGGTCAGATCATCATTTTCCTATGTTCCCTTCATAGGGCTGCCGTAATAATAATAATAATAATAATAATAATAAAGAAACATACAAATGCAATAGAAATGACTAAAACCTTAAAATAAATGAAAAGAAAAAAAAAAAAGAAAAAAAAATTATATATATAATATATATATATATATATATATATATATATATATAAATTAATATGAGATTTCCTTCCTTCTATGATTTTATTAGAATTTTGTAATGCATAGTTTAATACAAAGGGCCGAAAGCCAATCACACAGTATATTTTTCATTTTAAAACACAAGTTGCAGTGGGATGGGAAAAAAACCCTGCCATAAAGTCTGGAGATATGTTTTTTCGAAGTTGAACTTGCATTAATTTTACATGGCTTTCTAAACATGCAACTCTTTTGTGCGAGAAATGATTGCAATAGTGATCGATGTCCCTCTAGAAAATGCGAACGGATTTGTTTCAGTTTTGACTTAAACAAGATCTTCTCTGCATTGATGTTCTCTTTTCCCGCTATATTTGTAATTAACGTACAGTAGCAGCGCCGCTCTAGTGGCTTCAACTGGATAGGCTGACAAAAACATTAAAATGCAATAACACTTACATCGTCATCGCATCTAAAATTGTAATGCAATGTATTTGTATTCAAATGTAGATTATTTTAAATTCAACGAATATTCAAAATCCGAAATTTACAGTCATTTTTGTGCTGTTTTTGTTTTCTGCAGATGTTCACAGCTGAACAACAAAGTGCTGAAGCTCGGTCAAGAGCTGCGGGAGGAGCAGGAGATGAACCGATGCCTGCGAGCCAATCAGACGCAGCTCCAGGCGCAGCTGCAGGAGGAGGAGAGGCGGGCTCTCGAGACGGCAGCCAATAAAGATGGCCAGATCGCCGAGCTGCAGGAGCAGCTGCGAGACGTCATGTTCTACCTGGAGACGCAGCAGCAGATCGACCGCATGTCGGCAGACGCCCGACAAGAAATCCAAGAGGGTCAGATCAACATCGCTTCGGCCCCCGCCGCCCCACAGCCCGGGCCCTCGGCCCTCGGCTCCGGCAGACTGAGCGGCCGCAAGGGACGATCCAAGAGGGGAAAGTAGCAAAAGACATTGTGTTTAATATATTCAGTGCTTAAGAAATGTTGCACAGAAAATGAGGATGTTTTAATAACCATCCTTTCTCATGTTAGAAGCTCTAATATATTATATTATGATTTGTTCACTAATATCTTGCAAGAGGACACCTGCTTAGAAATGTAGCTCAGCCCGTTTTATATGAAAACAAAGTCACGGAATTGTATTTTCGGATGTGCTCATAGCTGGAAGATGTCATTCTTTGATTTACTTTATGATTGTAGGAATTATTGAATATTGCTTTCTGCAACTCTTGACGGATGGAGCTCACACAATTCTTGTAATGTTTCACATCGAGAGAGAGAGAGAGAGAGAGAGAGAGATAGAAAAAAATTATATTTTGCTGTAATGCATCTGGATTAGTTTTGTAAACTTTTTTTTTCTTTTTTAAGAATTGCATTTATAATATATGGGAGCTCGTTTCCGGGAAGAAAAAAAACAGAACTGTGAGATAAATATAGAATTTTCGAAAAATATTCTGAATTGCTATAAAATACTCCCAATTCTGAATAATAAAAACAAAAATCAATGAGTTTTTTTTTTTGTTTAGATCTCATAATTATGACTTTATTTCGCATTATCCCGAGTTTCTCTCAAATTCTTTATATAAATATATATATATATATATATATATATATGTGTGTAATTGCGACTTTGGATAAAATTGTCCGAATTGCGAGATCAGATTTTTATTTCCTCTGAATCAGGATTTACATCTCACAATTATGAAATTTTTCTTGGTAAATAAATAATGCCTGAAACTTATATAGTAATACACTAAGGACACACCACAACTATAACGAAAAAGGCACAGAGATACGATATCGTACGAACGATTTCGGACATTTTTGGTGAGATTCTCCTCCTCATTGTGAGCAGTGTTATAATCGCAGGTCACAGATGTGCACTGTAACTCATAATCACAAAGACTTGATGCACAGAAAGGCACTTTTGTAGTGAAAGGGTTAATAGACACACACTGCACAAGATCATCTGGCTTTTGTCTTGTTTTACTCTACAACACATCCACCCACTTATTTTTAGAAAGATGGTTACTCTTTGTATCGTGTCATCTTATTGGTTTCCACACCCTTCTCGTCGGTCACAGATAAGTGGGATTGCTGGGAGCTATTAATATCTTTTTTACAGGAAAATGCAACAGTTATTTAATAAACTGACAACATTTCTGCTAAGCTTTAACGTGCTTGACATTACATTTTATTTCGGAGTGAGCCATATTTGGAAAAACAAAGAATTCACTGACAGCTTTGCAATGGATACTCATAATGTAAAGTAATAATAATGTAATAAAGCTCAGAAAGCAGTTGATCCACGCAAGTATAAATGATAAAATAATGTTATTTATTAATATAATTAAACACTTTTAAATGTATTTTATTATAAAATAAAAAATATGAAAAGCTGAAGAAATAAAAAGCAATAAAATTACATGATTATAACTGATATAGGCCTATATATATATATATATATATATATATATATATATATTATACCATTTAAATGATGTATATTTATAGAAAATGTTACATTTTAATTAAAGAAGAAATTAATATTTGTCTGGAAGGTCATAATCATGTAGCCTATTAAACAAAATACAAAAGCAAGCCAATATTTTAAGATAATTAAAAAAAAAAAATACGAATATGAAATAGCAATCTTATTTCCTTTCATACTGTGATTATTTCCATGAAATAGTATATTTAGAGAAAAAATGAAACCAGGTGAATGGAGGAAATTCACTTAGCATCTATGCACAACGATTCAAATATATTAAAGATGATAAATTATATAATAATGATATACTTTGAAATTATATTTAAATATGAATTCTATACATTTATAGATTATTTGAAAAGTTGAAGAAATTAATAAATCAGAAAACAATTAAAATTCATTATAATAAACAATATAAACTTTTTTGTTGTATACATTTTACGTTAATGCATATACAGTAAAATACAATTGGGAGTAATTATTGGATAAATTAATATTTGTCTGGAAAGGTCTAATCCTGTATCAAACAAAATACAAAGCAAGCCAATGTTTTAAGATCAAATAGTTTTTTGAAGTCAAGATGAAACCACAACTAATTTCCCCCGATATTTTGGTTATTTTTGTGAAACAGGATATTTACAGGAGAAATAAATTGTAAACAGATGGAGGAAATATGCTTATACTGAACTGTAAAATTAAAAAATTATGTAATTAGGAGTCATACAATTCACCATTAAATTTAGTTTTAATTCGTTTTATATAAATATAAATTACATAAATGTATATACGATTGGAATAATTCTTAAAATTAAAATGTGTCTGGAACTGGTCAAACGAAATACAAAAGCAAACCAATTTTTCCAAGATCAAATCATTTTAAGGTCAACATGAAGTCATGCAATTAATAAAGTAAATCTCTTGATTTCATGCCGACTTTACAGATAAGGCAAGCCGTGTGAATGCAAACCTTGCTTACACATTTCATACTGCATGAAAGGATGCAAAAAAATTAAAAAATAAAGCAGACATTGCATGTGGAACATTTACTTTTTATTTAAAAAGTCCTTTTCACATTCCAGTGTTTTTGTTTGTATTTTCTCAATTTCCCTAATAAACGATTTCATCAGTCTCCCATCACCTCTTGATCATCTCCAAACGACCTCCTCGGTCCAGACGCGCGCGTCGTCCTCCAGCTTTGTGACGGTCAAGACGTGCAAGAAGCCCTTCAGTCCTGGAACCACACAAGTAGAGCCTGCATCCCGTCGTGTTGGATCAAAATAACAATAAAAAAGAGAAAAGCATCTTTCCACCCTCCCAGTGCAGGTCTAAAACTCGTAGATTTCAGCACACCGTCTAACACACGCTAGAAACATTACATGATTCATACTGGAGCTCGGAAATATTGTAAACAAGTTGCACTTCCCGGTAGACATCGACAAATCAGTCGTATACAAACCTTTCTTCGACTCTGAAGAGTTATTTCACCCCAAAATGATTTAAAGTTACCCCTACGTTATTCCAAACGTGTAAGAAATGTTTTTAAACCAAAGCCGAGCTGTTTCTTTCCTATTCAGACAAAACGTTCGTGAAAATAAATCCGTTGAACGAGTTTATTCCAAATCTCCTGAAGATTAACGGTTTTATTTTAGGCTTTTATTCACAAAAACATTGTTTACATTTGGATGCACGAGAACAAACCAATGAGATTCGTTCTCGTGCATCATCATATAAAACAATCCTGTCTATTCAGAAAACTTGCATTAAAATGCTCGATTCATATGAACAAAAAAATTATTAAAAAATGAATGTTTTAAAGCATCTGTGTTTTGGATGAAAAGACTTTCAGGATCAGAAATATCTCAGAATGGATTAAAACAATTATTTTTGTTGTGAAGATGAACGAATTTATGGGTTTGGAATGACACGAGTGAGTAAATGACTCAATTTGGGGTGAACTATCCCTTTAATGCAAGGCTAATTTTCGGTATGCAACAATTATAAAACCCTCATCATCAGTGCAATCACAATTTTTTGAAGTAAACAACCAATCAAATCATTTGAAGCATAAAAATTAATGACTAAACATGATTGAATAAACGTCTTTAACCATCACGTTAACAAACTTGCCCCAAGCAGAACTCAATGCGATTGGTTTCATACGATGGCGATTCCAATCAAACAGACGGGAAGGCTAAAAGTGGCTCAAGTAAAGTCATTTGTAACATACGAAGAAGCATCTGGATGCTCGCACCACCTTGTCAAAAATTTGCGCAAAATCTCCTCGGGACTAAGCGTAGCTCTTGGCTGGTTGTGCATCGTAAACGGTGTCAGTCTGGAAGTCGGCTACTTGTTCGGGCCCGTTTTGCTTTGGAGAATCGTCTGCAAACGAACCGTCGATCGCAAGTTTTACAACTGGGAAGTCAGAGACAATAACGCAAGACATCGACACAAAAGACAAAAGTAGTTCACTTTAATTTGCCAAGGAGTTCTCGTTGATATTCCTTCTCTCTTCACACTATGTACAATAATTTATAGCAGTACTTCTAAAATTGCTTGTTTTCATTTGCCTATGTAGTTTTGGCTAGGGACATGAAGGTTACGTTTCCACTTAAAAGTGCTGTGCAGAGCACCGTTGATGTCTGTGCTGAAGCCGTTGTAATGAGACGGATAAATAGGAAAAGGAGACGAGACCAGCGGAGTTCACAGACTGAGACGGGAGGATGCGTTAGGGGCCGAGGACCGGATCGAGGGCGCGCTCAGATTTTGAGGGATTTTAACGTGTCCGCTCTCTTCTTCAACAGTTCCCCGATCTCCTGCAGCGAGCGCAGGTAGCTGCTCTGAACCTTTTCCATGGCCGTCTTTGTGAAGGTCGCTTCCGCCTGAATGAAGCGAGAAACAGCGGTCAAAAATAGAGAAACGGTTTCTTTGAAGCATCATCTTAGTTTCAACCTCAGATTGCATTCAGACTAGCTTTACACCATTTATGGGAGCATGGGCCAGCTGGACAAACAATTTAGAAGTCTATAATAAGTTTTTTATTTTTTTTTTATTATAATTCATTTGAAACAACCCAATAAATGTATTAAATGATGATTTTTAATGGAAAGTTAAGATGATTCTTCTCAAGATTTGAATTCTTCAGTTTTTTTTATACCTAAGAAGCATTTTTGGGAATACAAAATATTCTTAACCTTTTTCCTTGAACATTTTTTCTTAAATTATAATTAAGCAAACTTAAAAAAAATTTTTTTTAAACAATCTTAAAAAAATGTAATTATAAAAACATCTTAAAAAAATCATATTAGAATTACAATTAATTTTGAATAACCTTACAAATAGATTAATTATTTTTAAATAAAATTAATTCAAGAAAAAGTTTTGGTATAATACAGCATTTTCCTGTAAATAAAATTAAAATATTTTTTTTATTAAAAATGAATCAATTCAGTTTTAAAAAATGATACATTATTAATTATAATTACAAAAATCAACTTGAAACAACTCAATTTATTGAATTATTTTTACGATTCTCTTCAAGAATTTGAATTCTTCTTTATTGTTGTGATTATAATTTTTTTTAATTTATGTAAATCCCGTTGAATTACCATATTGTGTATGAAATGTGCTATATAAATAAATAAAGAAGAGAATTCTGGGGAATATTCTTAACTGTTCTAATTAAACATCCTTAACTTTTTCCTTAATGACTATTTAAAAAAATTATAAATGTTGGAATATCGAAAACCAACTGAAATAAAAACTACTAAAGCTAAACAGAAATATAAAAGAGAGAAAAAAATAAAAATTAATCTAAAAGTAGAAGCTAATTCAAAGTATAAATGAGATGGTTAATAAGCATCCCTGGAGCAGACGTGATGCTGCTAATGTTTCAGAGACGCACCTCAGACAGGGTTTGTCCCTCCAGACTGAGGGCTCCCAGCTTCAGCGCCGTCAGACTGATCTCTTGGCTCTTGATGTGCTCCAGCGCCTGATTGAGGAGACTCTGCAAGCTGCTGCTGAACTCCTGATAGGCCGAGAGCACCGGAGGCTGTGCGGGAGACACAGATCAGCTCAAACACAGACCGATCCACATCTAGACTCGGGAGAGATCTGCGCTGTTCCTACCGTTACAGTGCTGGCTTCTTTCTTCTTCTTCTTCTTCTTCTTCTGTAAACTGGACTTCAAGGGTCGGAGGACACTTCCACAGTAATTAGACACCCATAAGACGATGCAAACAGTCTGAAACCAACAGTTAAGAATGAATTATTTTATTTTCTCGAGACAGTCCTGTATTCTCTTCAATTCTGTGATGGAGAGAGACTCACTTCAACTAAGTAGACGTGATTCTCCAGTAAAAATGGTTGCGGCTTGCTTTGACTGTCTTTGACTTCTAATAAATCTCCTTTACATTTTTCCAACATGTCTGTAAAAGCATGTAGGGAAAAAAATCTACATGAAACAAACTGCAACACAACTTATTATTAACTTTTGTAATGTGCATTATTTTCTTCAGGATTTGACTAGTGCAGTAAGGCTGAATAATAATAATAATTATTATTATTTTCCCTGCTCATATGGACTTGGTTGCATCAACAGAAAATAAATTATTTTATAAACAGACAATATTTGATGGTGAATTATTTTCATCATGATTTGATTGGAAAGTGAAAGTGGACTTTATTATTATTATTATTATTATTATTATTATTATTATTATTATTATTATTATTATTATGCTGGCCACATAGAATTGGATTCATCAGCAGAAAATAAACAAAAAAAAATGATTAGTGGAAGAAAATAACCAATATTAGTTAATTTGGATACCAATAATGATTCAACTTGTGATAAAATGTGAAACATTAAAAAGTAGTTTTAAACATACCTTGAAGTTGTACTGCTAAGGATTTGAAAAGATTAGAAATCTGTGTCTGAAGCTCTGCGGATTCATCTAAAAATACAAGAGACAACATTATTATTGTAATACAGGATTGGACGGACCGACGCTGTACATAAGGATGTGTGAAGTAACGAACCCAGGCCGGTGGCCTCGAGCTCCTGGAGGTGCAGAGGGATCTGTAGAGAGGAGAGCTGACACTGACAGCAGCCGCTGGACAGAGCCTGAGCCAGACGAGACGCCACGGGACCCACGAACGGGTACTGATGCTGAGAACCACAACACACACACAATCAGTGCACAGAACTTCCTTTCCCACCAAGGAGCACAAGACCAGTTAATGTCAATTTTTCGATATTGAGTTTTACCCTATTTTCTGGACTATAAGTCACACTTTTTTTTCATAGTTTGGCTGGTCCTGCGACTTATAGTCAGGTGCGACTTATGTATCAAAATTAATTTGACATGAACCAAGAGAAAACATTACCGTCTCCAGGCGCTAGATGGCGCTCTATGCTGCTCAGTTCTCTTGTAGTCTACACTGAAGACATAGAGCGCCCTCTAGCGCCTGGAGATGGTAATGTTTTCTCTTGGTGCTTGGTTCTAAATAAATGCGACTTATACTCCAGTGCGACTTATATATGTTTTTTCCTCGTCATGATGTATTTTTGGACTGATGCGACTTATACTCAGGTGCGACTTATAGTCCGAAAAATACGGTATGCATTTATCTAAAAGCTGAATAAATAATTCCATTAATGTATGGTTTGTTAGGATCTGAGAATATTTGTCTGCGATACAACTATTTGAAAATCTGGAATCTGAGAGTGCAAAAAAAAAATCTAAATATTGAGAAAATCATCTTTAAAGTTGTGCAAATAAATTCTTAGCAATTCATATCATTAATCAAAAATAGTTTTGATATATTTACGGTAGGAACTTTACAAAATATCTTCATGGAACATCATCTTTACTTAATATCCTAATGATTTTTGGCATGTTTTTTTTTTATATGAATTTGATGTTAATGTATTTAATTTGTTAGTGTTTAATATTGTTAGCAAAAAGTAGAAAAATCATAAAATAAGACAAAATGTTATTTTTCTTCACTGTAACTAGAAATATACAAAATCACTTTTGTTTATTGAAATAAAATCTATCGAAATGAAAAATTGTCTTGGCTACTAAAAACAAGTTTATAAAGTTGAGTTTATATGAAATGCATCATTCATTCATTCATACTACAATTACTAGAACAAAAATTAAACAGAATAAAGCTAAATTAAAATAATAAAAATGACAAAAGCTCATTACAGAATTACTAAAACTAAAATGAAAACTCAAAATATAAAATAATTAAAATTTATTCTGAAATAGTCTCGTTTTTCAAGGTCTTGGATAGTTGATATATTACATGGTTTTACTCAAAAGAAAAAAACAAGTAAGTCATGAACATCTTATTCATTAATATAAAATAAAATTGTAATATTAGATAGAAAAACAGATGAGAAATGTTAACCAAAATAAAGTAAAAAAAAATATTTAAAAATGGTAAAAATAAATAAATAAATAAATAAAATATCTAAAGGAAAAAAATGTAAAAGCACATAACTAAATATTAATAAAATGTAGACTAAATTGAAGACTGAAAAATTCAAAATATTAATAAATACTATAAATTACAGAAGTGTACGAGAAACTGTATATTACAATTTAAAATGTTTAATTTCATTATCAAAAGCACAATATTGCATGCATTCAGTTAACATGATCTCATAAAACCTGCATGATGCATATACAGTTATGTGTGGCAGGATTTTGAACCCCAACCAAAAAAAAGCATTTGCTGACCGGTCTGTGAGCGTTCTGACCTGCGGTTGTTTTTCCGTGAACTGCGTGGCCTGGTTTAGTGTGTTTTCTAGCTGAGAGAGCAGCGACTGTAGAGAAGACGGTTTGGCCGTCACTCCATTTTCAGTCGTCTTCTCAGAGTTGCGTGACGCCGGCGGATGAGCGAGCGCAGAGACGCAGCCAATCAGACGCAGCGTGAGCGACCTCAACCTCAGCCACAGGGTGTCTTCCTCTAGAGAGCGCTGCTTGTGCTCATCGTTCAGCTGCCTGCAGTGCGTGATCACCATTAAAACAAACGTATGCTTAAAACATGTCATCGTTCAGGAGGATAGACTAGTCGTACCGGTCCTTAGGGTCCCAGCTCACGAGGACAGTCAGGTCACGGTTGTCCCTTAAACTGTCCCACGGGATGTCATCCTCTTCCGGACAGAGAGACATGGATTTTACACTCTCCTCTAGAGACGACGATCTGTGCAACGATAGAGTGGCAACAATCAGAAACCTGTCGAAATATCACCTTGTGACTTCTAAATACAAAGTAGGATAGATAAAGAGCGACTAACATGTCGGCTTCCAGGAAGAGGTCCAGCAGCATCCGCTCCGTGCGCACCTGGGCAAAGTGCAGCGAGTGATTGAGTCTGTTCCTGAAGGCGATGAACTCTGGGATTTTCTCAAAAGCACCGTACTTGTATGCTTGAATAATGTATTCTGAGGTCTGAGGGATCAAGCAGCATGAGCGTGAGTAAATGAGGACAGAATGGTCATTTTTGGACATGAACTGCTGTTGAACTATGAGAACGTACATCTTTCTGGTTCGAGTGAAAAAACCTGAGGGAGAAGTTACAAGACTGGGAAGCAGCAGCAAACTGACCCAAAGACTCTGCATAGCGGGTTAATAAGTACCTGGATGAAGACAAAAAAAAAAAAAACACATTGCTAGTGCTTGCTCAGCGCATTTAACTGTGATGCATTAATGTGATTCCATGATTTTTTCTTTTTTAGATTATAGTATGATAGACTGGCTTAATATCATAACTTCTTGTTTTTTCCTGTATTAGAAGAAATGTCACTTTTCAAAATATTTTGAAGTGTATTTTTTTTCCGTTACTTTGAATTGGTACATAATGCATTCAAATTTATTTTATTGGTGCGTAAAACAGACAAAAGCATACAAATATATATTTTTTTCTTCACTAGTGTTATTAAATAACACTATTCAAATGCCTTCTGTTAATTCAAAACTGAAAATATGAATTAAAATAAAATCTAAATATTATAAAAAAATATATGCATATTTATAATGTGGTTTAAACTAGTAAGAATACAAAAAAATATAAAAAGTATTGCTAGATTTATGATTTGATTAACTGTGTCTGAAATGCTTCATTACAGTCCGTGAAAAGTGTACTTTAAAATAGTTTTTAATTGGAAGAGTAAACATTAAAATTTGATTTAAAAAAAACTTAAACTTAAATGAAATTCAGAAATGTTGCATTGGCTACTGACTGAAGTAAAATAGCTAAGTACTAAAATTACTGTGAACGAACGTGATTATGAATGTAAATATATATACAGTATTGTTCAAAATAATAGCAGTACAATGTGACTAACCGGAATAATCAAGGTTTTTAGTATATTTTTTATTGCTACGTGGCAAACAAGTTACCAGTAGGTTCAGTAGATTGTCAGAAAACAAACAAGACCCAGCATTCATGATATGCACGCTCTTAAGGCTGTGCAATTGGGCAATTAGTTGAAAGGGGTGTGTTCAAAAAAATAGCAGTGTCTACCTTTGACTGTACAAACTCAAAACTATTTTGTACAAACATTTTTTTTTTCTGGGATTTAGCAATCCTGTGAATCACTAAACTAATATTTAGTTGTATGACCACAGTTTTTTAAAACTGCTTGACATCTGTGTGGCATGGAGTCAACCAACTTGTGGCACCTCTCAGCTGTTATTCCACTCCATGATTCTTTAACAACATTCCACAATTCATTCACATTTCTTGGTTTTGCTTCAGAAACAGCATTTTTGATATCACCCCACAAGTTCTCAATTGGATTAAGGTCTGGAGATTGGGCTGGCCACTCCATAACATTAATTTTGTTGGTTTGGAACCAAGACTTTGCCCGTTTACTAGTGTGTTTTGGGTCATTGTCTTGTTGAAACAACCATTTCAAGGGCATGTCCTCTTCAGCATAGGGCAACATGACCTCTTCAAGTATTTTAACATATGCAAACTGATCCATGATCCCTGGTATGCGATAAATAGGCCCAACACCATAGTAGGAGAAACATGCCCATATCATGATGCTTGCACCTCCATGCTTCACTGTCTTCACTGTGTACTGTGGCTTGAATTCAGAGTTTGGGGGTCGTCTCACAAACTGCCTGTGGCCCTTGGACCCAAAAAGAACAATTTTACTCTCATCAGTCCACAAAATGTTCCTCCATTTCTCTTTAGGCCAGTTGATGTGTTCTTTGGCAAATTGTAACCTCTTCTGCACATGCCTTTTTTTTAACAGAGGGACTTTGCGGGGGATTCTTGAAAATAGATTAGCTTCACACAGACGTCTTCTAACTGTCACAGTACTTACAGGTAACTCCAGACTGTCTTTGATCATCCTGGAGGTGATCATTGGCTGAGCCTTTGCCATTCTGGTTATTCTTCTATCCATTTTGATGGTTGTCTTCCGTTTTCTTCCACGTCTCTCTGGTTTTGCTCTCCATTTTAAGGCATTGGAGATCATTTTAGCTGAACAGCCTATCATTTTTTGCACCTCTTTATAGGTTTTCCCCTCTCTAATCAACTTTTTAATCAAAGTACGCTGTTCTTCTGAACAATGTCTTGAACGACCCATTTTCCTCAGCTTTCAAATGCATGTTCAACAAGTGTTGGCTTCATCCTTAAATAGGGGCCACCTGATTCACACCTGTTTCTTCACAAAATTGATGACCTCAGTGATTGAATGCCACACTGCTATTTTTTTGAACACACCCCTTTCAACTAATTGCCCAATTGCACAGCCTTAAGAGCGTGCATATCATGAATGCTGGGTCTCATTTGTTTTCTGAGAATCTACTGAACCTACTGGTAACTTGTTTGCCACGTAGCAATAAAAAATATACTAAAAACCTTGATTATTCTGGTTAGTCACATTGTACTGCTATTATTTTGAACAATACTGTATATACACAAATAAAAAGTACTATAACAGTACATAAATACTACTAAAATAACACTCACAAACCAGGTGATGTTATTTATTATTACATGGTTTACTTAGTTTTTAACGCGTATGGTAATGTGTATATTTATATTGGAAAACCAATTGAAAAGTACAATATTTCATGTATGCATTTAATCTCTAATAAATCATAAAATAATCGCTTTTTTTAATTTTTAATAAGGTGCACTGATCAACCGTGCACAATAAGACCAGGAACACATATAAAAAAAAATATATATATTTTTAAGACACGTTCTTACCCTATGGTGTCGTGCTGGACGTGTTTGGCGTCCAGACTGGAGTAAAGATCTACCACCGGCTCAAAAGCCCCCAGACGACAGTACAGAAGCAAAAGCAGCAGTTTGAACTGAGCGTTAGAGGAACTGTGGGAGAGACCTTCCTCTAACAGCCCCAGACACTGCCACAACACGTTCTGATCACCTGCAGCACAGACACAGCACATTCACATCAAAACATGAACACTTTCAATCAAGCGGACTGTGGGAATGAGCTCAGACTCACCCGTCTCCAGCCACAGGTCTATAAAGACATGAGCCGCCATCAGACAGTACATATCAGAGAACTGGAGCTCGGTTTTTAAACACGACTTCCCTAGAACAAATAGAAATAAATATAAATATAGGAAGCCGAATAAATATTAGACACATATTAGAAGAAATCTTAATGGTTCAACCTGCCTAGTCATCTGCTTACCGAACTGTAAGCCGTGCTGGTAATGTGCCTTCAGTTGTTTGATGAGGCTCAGTTTGCCCTCGGTGTTGAGCGCGTGCTGCTGACCCAGACTGCGGCTCAGCTGGGTCACACACAGATGTCTCTGAAGAGCTCGAGTGTCTCCTGGAAGAGCAACACCATCCTCTCCCGGAGCGCACAGAGGCACGGCCTCCATTAGCCTGTTGATGAACTGAGACAGTCGCAAGAACGTTCATATGTGTGACCCTGGACCACAAAACCAGTCATAAGGGTCACATTTTCAAAATTGAGTTTCACATATAGATATATTTATATATTACAATATCACACAAGCTGTGAAAGCATTATCACATGAGTGCAGTTTTTTGACTGAAAGAGCACAAGTGCAAATATCATATTGATTTTATCCAACAGTTCAGCAAGTAAAAAGTAAAAAAAATAGTCTGTTTTTGCTCAGTTTTGCTCACAAAATGATCAATAAAGCCAGAGAAGAACTGATGCGCGTCTAACAGCAATGATTTTCCTTTCTGAATGAATCAAGTGAGTCAATGATTCAATGGTCCATTCATAAAGTTTAATAAATTAATGAATCAGCCACCTACTGGAAAGTTTTAGTTTGTTATAGCCTATCATTTCTTATTTCCAATATTAATAAAAAACACATTTAAGAGAGAGTTCACTTAAAAATTTAAAAAAAAAAAAAAAAAAAAAAAATCCACCAATTGATCTCAATGCATTATTTATGCAATTGTAATTTCAGTGTAAATGCATTCATGGCATCTATGAGCTGCAACAAACAGTCTGTAAATATATCAAAATACCAATAATCTTAAAAAAAAAAATATATATATATATATATATATATATATATATATATATATATATATATATATATATATATATATATATATATATATATATATATATAAAGTCATTTTCTCATTAAACACAGTAATGACTTTAAATATTCTTTTTGGGGTATGCAAATACACACACGTATAAAATAATTACCTGCACATATTGGTCAGGTGCAAGAAGATCCAGAAAGATCGTCAAGTCGGTGATGCAACATGGCTTGTCTCCAAACTTGACAAAGAACTGGAACATGAGTTCAAGAGGTTCACCTGCATCATGGTGAGAAAACACGTCAGAAACATACAGCAAAGATGCAGCTGCGTGTAAAGCGGCCCGGACCCATCCTGTACCTAGCTGCTGTGCTTCAGGACAGCTGCGCTCCCGGAGCCGTCTGATGAGCTCCAGACGGGCCAGGTACGGCCCTCTAAGATGCTTGGACTCCTTCGCTTCTTCTGTGGCTATTCGGTCCTCCATGAAGCTGAGGGCCTGGGATATGGAGGCATGCACCTCTCCTTCTGCAGAACTGCAGCGTTGAGAGGAACACCACAACATGTATGAGACCGAGACAGGATGTGTTCAGAATAGCAACTACTTTCTAAATTAAAAAAATTTAATGTATGCATTTAGCAGACTTACAGTGCATTCAGGCTAACATTTTTTTACCTAACATGTGTTCCCTAGGAATCGAACCCACAACCTTTTGCGCTGCTAACGCAATGCTCTACCACTTGAGCCACAGGAATTCAACTTCAAGTACACAAACTGTGCTCAATATGCATGGAGTATTCAATCAACTACAGCCAGTATACAATGCAGTGTACTTGACTTTCCATTTCAAATGCAGCAAACTCTTTCCCAGATATAGAATTACTACTTACTGAGCTCCTTCATGTGGAGGCGTCCAGCTCTGATCAATGAGGTGGAACAAAGAGTCAAAGTACAATAAGTAGAACTGCCAGTCATCAGGGCTGCAGGGAAAGATATAAAGTGACAGGTTAACTAATAAAATGGAACAATTTCAGAAGTGGCTATTTATGTTAAATCCATTACGGATCAGTTTTCTTAGTGGACTCACTTTTTTAGGAGCAGCTTGCAGGACAGTGCGTTGCACTCGGCCCAGCGCTCCAGACGGCGGTACATCATCATGCATTTGTTCTCACGACTCTGCAGTTCACTGGTCAGCTTCTCTGAGGGAGACATGGCAGAATGACTGAGAGACATTAAATGTGTGGATAAAATCAATCAAAACTGTATTTTCAGCATCACTACTCCAGTCTTCAGTGTCACATGATCCTTCAGAAATCATTCTAATATGCTGATTTGCTGCTCAATAAACATTTCTGATTATTATCAATGCTGAAACATTAATATTTTAAGGGAAAATTTGAGAGACCGAGACGGTAGGAAGCGGATACTGTTTGCTTTCTTTATTTTACAAAAGCGCAACATACAGGCTTTACAGATTCTAAAGATGTACTACTCTTATAGTAGTACATTGTTTGGATGTAACCTTCCTGTATTACCACAAAATCCAGCCGTTAATGATCTGTTCGTCACAGACCGTGTGACCTCACTACTTCCTGTGGATTTTTTTTTTCTGCAACTAAGCGACTAATAACAGTCTTGTCGACTAAAGGTTAGTCAGCTATTATGGGGGAAGCCCTAATATTCAATTATTTGACCGTAGGTTACTTAATACCAAAAAGAGATGTGAACTATAAACTATTGTTTCTGCAACAGAACAAAAAATAAAGGCAATTGTGACATTTCATCATTTATTCTTGCTATTCTGACTTTATATCCAACAATTCAGACTTTTCTTCTGAGAACTGCAAAACATACTTTTTTTTTTTTACATATCAAAAACTGCAACCTTTTATCAATTTTATATCTTTCAATTCATATTCAAGTCAGAACTGTGAGACAAAAAGTTCACAATTACCTTTTTTATTTTTTTTACCCAGTTCTCGACCCAAGCTTTCATAATAACATGCTGTTTATATGGAGAAAATCCCCATGCATTGGTAAATTGTTCTTTTTTAAATGCTTCTCAACTCTGGCAACTAACGGCATGTCACAGATGCAACACAAAGACATTCAACTGGGAATAACCCAGAATATTCCTTTGAAGAACACAGTGTTTTCTCCTCACCTCCAAGTGGCCCCTGAACCACCTCCAGCGCCTCCACATATTTCCCCAAACGCTCCAAGATCATGAAGTACAGCTGGACCTGGAACGGCCGAGGGAAAATGCATCAGAAACTTCATATGGCTGAAATCAGAAGCAGATTCTCGATACCATTGTCCTACCTCAGCTTCTGCCTCGATTTTCTCCTCCTTTACCATTTTTTCCACCATACGCTCAGCCAGCGGCAGGAACATGGTCTGAGAGAGCTTCTCGTCTCGTGCGGAGATGGCCTGAAACGTACTGAATTGCTGAAGTCGATGTATTTTGTTCTGCATGGGTTCATCTCTGAAATGTATTGTTTATGTAACCAAGAAAACATAAATTGTACCTGCATCACCAAGCTCATAACCGACCAAAAGTAATAAGGGTTTTTGGGGATAATTTTATACAGTGCCATTCCAGCCTGTCAGAAGAGTGGAAAGACAAAAGTCATTCAAGTACTGTCCCCCTTTACTTAACTTACACATAAATTAAAAGAGTATTACTAATATCGATAAATAAACACCCTATAAGGAAAGGCTATTAAATAGCAGTCCCAAACTAGTTTTTGTTAATCCAATTAAGTTGGTATTAGCAACCACAGTCATTTAAACATATACAAAATAACACAACATACATATACAGTATTGTTCAAAATAATAGCAGTACAATGTGACTAACCAGAATAATCAAGGTTTTTCGTATATTTTTTTATTGCTACGTGGCAAACAAGTTACCATTAGGTTCAGTAGATTGTCAGAAAACAAATGAGACCCAGCATTCATGATATGCACGCTCTTAAGGCTGTGCAATTGGGCAATTAGTTGAATTAGTTGAAAGGGGTGTGTTCAAAAAAATAGCAGTGTGGCATTCAATCACTGAGGTCATCAATTTTGTGAAGAAACAGGTGTGAATCAGGTGGCCCCTATTTAAGGATGAAGCCAACACTTGTTGAACATGCATTTGAAAGCTGAGGAAAATGGGTCGTTCAAGACATTGTTCAGAAGAACAGCGTACTTTGATTAAAAAGTTGATTAGAGAGGGGAAAACCTATAAAGAGGTGCAAAAAATGATAGGCTGTTCAGCTAAAATGATCTCCAATGCCTTAAAATGGAGAGCAAAACCAGAGAGACGTGGAAGAAAACGGAAGACAACCATCAAAATGGATAGAAGAATAACCAGAATGGCAAAGGCTCAGCCAATGATCACCTCCAGGATGATCAAAGACAGTCTGGAGTTACCTGTAAGTACTGTGACAGTTAGAAGACGTCTGTGTGAAGCTAATCTATTTTCAAGAATCCCCCGCAAAGTCCCTCTGTTAAAAAAAGGCATGTGCAGAAGAGGTTACAATTTGCCAAAGAACACATCAACTGGCCTAAAGAGAAATGGAGGAACATTTTGTGGACTGATGAGAGTAAAATTGTTCTTTTTGGGTCCAAGGGCCACAGGCAGTTTGTGAGACGACCCCCAAACTCTGAATTCAAGCCACAGTACACAGTGAAGACAGTGAAGCATGGAGGTGCAAGCATCATGATATGGGCATGTTTCTCCTACTATGGTGTTGGGCCTATTTATCGCATACCAGGGATCATGGATCAGTTTGCATATGTTAAAATACTTGAAGAGGTCATGTTGCCCTATGCTGAAGAGGACATGCCCTTGAAATGGTTGTTTCAACAAGACAATGACCCAAAACACACTAGTAAACGGGCAAAGTCTTGGTTCCAAACCAACAAAATTAATGTTATGGAGTGGCCAGCCCAATCTCCAGACCTTAATCCAATTGAGAACTTGTGGGGTGATATCAAAAATGCTGTTTCTGAAGCAAAACCAAGAAATGTGAATGAATTGTGGAATGTTGTTAAAGAATCATGGAGTGGAATAACAGCTGAGAGGTGCCACAAGTTGGTTGACTCCATGCCACACAGATGTCAAGCAGTTTTAAAAAACTGTGGTCATACAACTAAATATTAGTTTAGTGATTCACAGGATTGCTAAATCCCAGAAAAAAAAAATGTTTGTAGAAAATAGTTTTGAGTTTGTACAGTCAAAGGTAGACACTGCTATTTTTTTGAACACACCCCTTTCAACTAATTGCCCAATTGCACAGCCTTAAGAGCGTGCATATCATGAATGCTGGGTCTTGTTGGTTTTCTGACAATCTACTGAACCTACTGGTAACTTGTTTGCCACGTAGCAATAAAAAATATACTAAAAACCTTGATTATTCTGGTTAGTCACATTGTACTGCTATTATTTTGAACAATACTGTACATACATACACATATATATATATATATATATATATAAAATGTATTTCTGCAATAAGAAATTATAAAATAAATAAATAATAATGGCTCCCTGTGGTTTTATGCCAAAATAAAACTCAATGATTTAATGTTTGAAAAACATAAATTACTGTATAATGAAATTATTATTATTATAGTAATTATATACCACTTTTTAAATTCTAGATTTTTATTTTAAAGTGAATAATAAATAGTAATTTCTTATTAAATTCTTATTTTGTTGATTTAAATAATAATAATAATATTATATTATTACTACTGCTCTTATTATTACAGTAATATTAATATATAATCTAAATTTATGCTGAATTTTGCAGCCCTTCAAACAAGCACAGTAAACCTGGAGATTTTCTTTAACTGGATTTTAAAATCAGATTTGATTTTCCCCCATTTAATTCAGCCCTAATTCATTTTTTAAACAGGGTGTAAAGACTGATGAAATAAGAGCGGATACAAACAAAACCTGCTGCATTTTCTTGTACTCTCCGACCCGGGCGTAAGCCATGAAGAGGTGAGAGTGGTACTCCTCGCTCGCTGGAACTTTCCGGACTGCAGCTTCATAAAGCTTGGACACTAACTCGGCTGTAGAAAGAAAGAGCAAAATGCACAAAATTAGAGTTCATGGGTTTGTGGTGCATGTGGTACCTTTGTGTATTAAAACTAAACATGCTCTGACTGGCATTTCGACAGGACAGAAAAATGACATGTCAGTGCTTGTAACACTCACGTCGGTGCATTTCTCTGTAGAGGATGGTCAGGGCCTGCAGGGAGTTGTCATCTGTGGGTTCGAGAACGGCCACTTCCTGTGCGAGTGTGAAGGCTTCATCCTGTTTTCCTGTGCGCTGCAGACCGATCGCCTTCAAGACCTACCAAAAAAGAGCAGAGCATGTGATAAATGTGTCTGGAGCTAATTTTCCAATCTAGCAGGTCAAATTCATGAGGGTTTTTTCTTTCTTAAAGTGCCCCTATATATATATACTTGATTTGTTTATATGATTTAATTAAACAATTATTTTTTTTATTTATATAATCAATTTGAGAATAATACTAGAAATAACAACAATAATATTGCTATAATTTTGTACTATTTTATAGTCATACAGATAAATAAACATTAAAATAGAAATGATATTACTGATATAAAACACTGTGGGCAAACTGTGCAGATTAACAAAGAAGAACAGCAAACCTGGATAAAATAAAAATAAATGCAAATTACATTTTCTCCCAAAAATTCAGCCCTAGAATTTGCTATTACCGTAATATGACCAGCTGGTCATGGGGTTGTGGGGAAAAATAAAATAAAATAATTAAAATTAAAAATACAATAAAAATAAAGATAAATTAAACTAAAATAAAATAAATAATTAACATTTAATTAAATTAAAATAAATATATAAATAAATAAAACACCTTTGCGCAGTGAAGATCTTTGTGCTTCTTCAGCAGTTTGTCAGCCTGCTGGATTGCCATCTTGTTATTGCCATTGTCAAGGTAATCTAAAGGAGAAAAACAAGTTCAATACAACAAAACAGCACAGTTGTGGAAGTAAATAATATTTTTGATGATTACCAAAGAGAACAACCATGTGTTTCCATCATTAAAGTGTGAATTAAGACTGATAAACTCTCTCGCTGCCACTAATCAGCCAGTCAAACTTCAACAGACCAACACCTAATTATAATTTAACATATTCATGCAGTTACAAACCTTTTTCGAGTTCAATGAAGGTGATGTAAATGATGACAGAAACTACCTGAACTTTAATGAACTAAAATTTAACTGTGCAAGAAACCTCAAGTTACATTATAGGTGGAAAAAATGCTACAAAATTGAGAAATATGATTCCCTTGAAAAATAGGTATGTAAATCCAGTCATGCTAAACCATAATCAGCATCGGTGATGAGGACCGAACGCAACACTGCATCACTGTGAGAACATTCTCTCACCAGCTGCTCAATGCGATTCAGAGTACAAGAACCCTCCCTTCCCATGAGTCTCTGCTAAAAGAACACAGGACCATGTCTGATGACAGCTGGATGCCAAAATTAACCAGGCCACATCATAGAACACTTCTGTGTTTCTGTAAATTAATGCATCCTTCCTTATAACGGTACATTTCTAATCAATCACCCACATAAATCCAGATCACTTTCACACAACAGAATGGCAAGAGGGCAAAAAGCACTAGAATGAAGGTCACTGATCTATTAATCAATATAAACCTCACATGCACAGAGCAGCATCTCTAGTGTAGAAGAAGAATAGCGAGTCATTGATATTTTATTTCATAAAAAATAATAACAATTATATATTATATAAATATGTTGTTTGAATCAATGCAATATAAATGCACAAATCTGTAAAGTCTGAACTCCACAACCTGCAATTACATTTAAAAATCTTTTTTATAAAATCACAATTATAAATTCTGGTCCTGGTTGCTGATTGGTAAAAACAGCACTCTATATCTGAATAAAACATTTTATAATTTATTGGATAATTAAATTTAATAGAATACCATAAAAATATTAAAATCAATTTTATTATACATTTATGCAGTAAATCAACCATTTTATAATGTCAATAAGGCAGATCACGCAATAAAAGTATGCATCTTTAATTAATCTGTATTAATATATGAACTAATGTTCTTTACTACTTTATTCTTATCTACCTTTGATTTATCTTTATTTCTGTTTGCAACTTGACTAAGTTCGACAGTAAAAAATACAACATTAAATTAACTTAAAACAAAGCTATGCGACCCACAAGGTTATGTATTAAGACCAATTAAGTTTCATAGTTAACGCATTTAAAGCCACTCATAGGGCATTTCTGCACAGCTTTGGAGCAAATGTTCCAATTTAAAACGCAATAGTTCTTAACTATATAAACAAAGAGCCTTAAATATAATCTCTGGAAGACAATAAGCAGGTCTACCTTCAGATCATTTATCTTTAATACGAACAATTAAAGCACAAATGGCTCATGAGTGTGTTAATCTCTTTGACATCTCACACAGGTGATGAACCGGTTGATCAAATGACATTCACACCGATCTCTGGATATTTAAACATTATCTCTGTGTTTAGATAGGCTATAAACCGGCTTTACTCTACCGATTGAAACATCAGAGTGTGACCGCGTAGGGACGCACTGTCATCAGGCGCCGCAGCGGAACCGACACCGCGGCTTCAGCTCCGCAGGCCTCACCGGCTCTCCACAGCTCCTGCAGTCCTTTGATAAACTCAGTAACGTACAGGCCGGTCGTACATCACTAGTCAGACCCGATATGTCTATGTAAGCTAAGGACTGCGATGTGAATCTTACCGTAAATAGGTCGCAACCTCCTGTCGTTGGGGTCTTGCACATGGCCCCTCGCCGCCATGATGGAGCAGAGCAGGATTAATTGGTGCGCATGCGCAGAGCAGGCACTCCGGAAAGACTTTAAACAGGAGCCAGGAGTAATTTAATGTAAAAGATACATCCTTTCTTTTACTGTCTATGGACACATCCCTGCTTTATTTTTCTTGCCTACAAAACAAAGAAGTGCAGTGGTACGACCATGTTTCTGCTAAAAAAAAATTATAAAATATTTTATTTAAAAATAAAAGCAATTCGATTACAATAGTATAAAACTATAAATTGTTACCAAAATAAAATAATTTAAAAATAATTTTATTTAAAATATAAAATTAGGTTATAATAAAATAAGAAAACAAATTACTAAATTAAGAATCTGCCAGTAACGTGCTATTGGTTGAAAATGTTTACTATGTACTAAATAACGTATTAATCTCCAAATGATATTTCGATTTATTTTGACTTTAATCAGGAGCCAGGTTCAGTGTCAAAGTAAAAACACAAGTGCAGTGGTAAGACCATGTTTTTGCTCCCAAAAAAAAAAATTGGTAGAAAATGTAAAATAATAATAACAATAATATATATATATATATATATATATATATATATATATATATATATATATAAATAATATAAAAAAATTACAATTAATAAAATATTGAAAAATAAGAGCAATTATATTACAATAGTATGAAAATATAAATAGTTTAAAAATAAAATAATTAAAAAAGAATTGTATTAAAAAAAAATTGGTTATAATAAAATAAGAAAACAAATAACTAAATAGTCTGCCAGTAAAGTGCTAATCATAGAAAATGTTAACTATGTAATAGAAAATGTATTAATTTCCAAATAATATTTAGAATATTTTTTTTTTTTTTTTTTACAGTAAAATTGGGTCTGTATGCAATGTGGGCCAAATGAAATAATTTTGGGGTGGTTGCCAAACATGATCTTTTTACATTTATTTTATTTGGGCATTATTGCTATTGCTATTTGGGAAATATATCGATCATATATTTATAGATCATATATTTATAGATCATATATTAAAAAAAAAATAGAAACCTTTAAAACTTAAAGATATCTTTATTTGATATATGTGGACATTGATGCATATGACTGAGTTAATACAAAAGCAAATTTGTAATGAATGCATCCTCCTTATTCAGTACACAGACAAACATCATGAAAATAACACCGCTGATACAGCATATTTGCATATTTAAGTCAAAGGACAGTCAATTTAGGTGCATACGGTCTCAGAAATGACAGCTCAGTCTCCGTCTCCATCAGAACCGTCCACTTCTGCTCGTTTGGGACGAGAGCTGCCCGCTGAACTCAAGTGCTTGTCAAAGTCCTCTTCACTGATCTTCCCCTTCTTGAGTTTCTTCAGCAGACGCGTGTCATTTAAAAGCTCATTGAAGTCTTCGTCATCAACATCTGATTCCTGGAAGCACACAAATATAGCATTGAGACTTTATAGAGTAGCCTATTCACTTTATTTAGAGCGGTTAACACTGTTTTAGATTGAAAATGTTTCACTATCAAGGGAATACTTCAGTCCAAAATTTTCTGAAAATTTACTTTCTTTGATGCCATCCAAGATCGTTTCTTCATCAGATTAAGAGAAATGTAGCATTGAATCAGTGTCTCAGCAATGGATGCTCTGCAGTGAATGGGTGCCGTCAGACTGAGAGTCCAAACAGCTGATAAAAACATCACAATAATCCACAGCACTCCAGTCCATCAGTCAATGTCTTGTGAAGACAAAAGCTGCATTTTTTGAAAGAAACTAATTTATTGTTAAGGCGTTTTAACTTCAAATGGTCCCTTCTGGCCAAAAGTTGAGTCTCTATCCATAATATTCATTTCAACATAAAAAAAAAAAAAAAGTAATCTTATCTGAATCAGGAGAGAAATTTGCATGGATCAAACACTGAAAACAGTCCAAAACAGTTTAAAAAAAAAATATGCGGGTGGATTTTGATGTGGATTATGAATTAATATTTTGGTCATAAATAACGGTTTAAAGTTAAAAACATCATAATTATGGATTTGTTTCTTACAAACACACAGATGTTGGCTTCACATGACATTAACTGATGGACTGGAGTGCTGTGGATTATTGTGATGTTTTTATCAGCTGTTTGGACTCTCAATCTGACGGCACCCATTCACTGCAGAGCATCCATTGATGAGACACTGATGCAATGCTACAATTCCTTAAACATGATAAAGAAAAACTAATCTTGGATGGTTTGACGGGGAGTATATTTTAAGTATATTTTACCAATTCTTTACTGTCTTTTTACACAAAACAAGACTAACATACATCATCCAGTTTTCTTTTGGAAGCTTTCTTTTTCTTTTTCTCCTTCTTGTTCTTCTGCTTTGACCAGGCTTTGTTCTTAATGAAGTTCTTCTTCATCGGCATCTCTTTTTCTTTCAGCTCCGCCAGTCTTTTTTGTCTGTGTTTCTCCCTGTTTTTATCTTTAAACCGGATGGTGTCGGTGTTGATGGCCTCCGGTTTAAAGTCTGGGAAGGTCTTTCCTCTCAGTTCAGGCATTTTGGGCAAACGGAGGAGAGCAAAGCCACGGGCCAGAGCAGCAAAATCCAGGTCTGTACAAGTAGAAGTCATTTTAATCCGCTGAATTATCTTTATGCATCTTATGAAAGGTTTAAAGTGAAGTCCCTCACCTTTAATGCGGAATATCAGACTACACTCGTGTTTGGCGTACGCCTGCACACACGACACGAAGGCTTTCATGCCCTTCTCAAACATCGCTCGGTCGCCTAAAGCCATCGCCTTCAGTTTAGGCAGAACATCAACCACATCTTTCACTGGAGGATATGCCTGAAGCGGACACTATTTGAGGACAAGAACAACAAAACTATTTTACCCCCTTAAACTCAAAACACTGGAATGCAATTCAAGTCACTTTAAAGAATCTGCCAAATGCATGAATGAAATGCATTTTATTTGATTATTTATAAATGCCATAAATACTCCATCTGAGTTTGTATAAGAAATGAAGTTTCTCTCTGACTTACCTTTTGATTAATGGACAAGAAATTAACATACGACTCTTCCATGGGCAGAAGAAAGACGAGAGCATTGCCTTGGTTTCCGATGCGTGCGGTTCTTCCACACCGATGCACAAAGGAACTAATGGAAGGAGCATTAAATCTGATTAGAAAAATGTGCAACATGCATAAAATATGCAAATAATGTCACCTTAAAACAGTAGTATTTTCCAATATTATTTATATAAAATTACAGTATTTTTTATTTAATATACATTTAGATTTTGTTTTATTTCCTATGTGATTTTAGAAATTTTGTTATGTGCTTGACATTAGTTTTTGCTTATTTTTAATTTATTTTAGTTTCAGTCATTTGAATGTAAACATTTCTACGTTTCAGTTTTTCATCTAATATTTATATTTAGCTTTATTTCAATTACCCCCCAACATTTTTTATTAGTTTTAGTTTAGCACCTATTTGAAATTCACTTATTAAAAACAAAGTGTTGATCCTTAAGAATAATAAATATTTTGTATTTTTACTGTTACTGATTAAAATAAAAGCAGAAGATGACGAAGCATTTTATAATTATGGTTAAGCACAGTTATACGCCTATATAATAAATTGTTTTATTTCTTCAGTTTAATATGTTGCTAGAGTCAGGAGTAAACTTGAAAAATATATTTTTATTGATATTTTTGGTATATAATATTAGTAAAGTAGTGCTGATCTACATACTCTCAATGCATATTTTATCAGCTTTTTGGCTGGAATGATATTTTATGTACTGTCCTTATCTTAAATAAATAAATATCTATGTATGTTGAAGTTTAAAACTTAATGTTAGGGGTTTGTTTGATTCATAAAGTACGAGTAACATGAATAGAAGGACTTTTAGGCACTGTAACACCAGCATAAAATAAATGATGTAATAAACTATTCCAAGCCTTAGTGAATGTAGTATAGACTCAAAGGTACATGCTTCTGAGCTCAAGTGTGTTGATGAATGTCCTGGTCACCTTGCACTGCTCGGTGGGTCGTACTGAAGCACCCAGTTCACTTCTGGTATGTCGATGCCTCTGGCCATGACGTCGGTGCACACCAGAATCCCACTGCACACATGCATAATGCATTTATTCCCATGCTTGATCTTTAACTTCCTCTTTGGAAATAGCTAGAAAGGCATCACATTGCATTACCTCTTCAGTGCCCGGAAGTCTGCAAAGATCTTGTTTCGTTTATGCTTCATCTTCCCGTGGATGCAGTGGATGCTGACGTTCTTGATCAAGACTTCCAGAGCTTTACCGAAGTACTCCACACAGGCACAGGTGCTGTGGATACAGAGAGCAATATCATTTACACTAATGAGTGTGTAGACAGATTTACACTACTGACCAGAAGTTCAAATAAATGACCATTTTTATTATTTTGTAAAAAGCCTCTTATGCCCAACAAGGCTTTTATTTGATAGAGATTTTTATTTTTAAGTATCTGAAACCATAAAAACCATAATATTGTGAAATATTACAATTTAAAATAACTTTTCCATTTGAATATAATGTATAATGCTATTTGTTTTTCAGTATCATTCCTCCAGTCTTCAGTGTCACATTCTTCAGAAATCAGAATAATATGCTGATTTGCTGCTCAAGAAACATTTCTGATTATCAATTTTGAAAATATATATATATTTTTTTAATTGTGAATCAAAAGTTTGGGGTAAGTTAGTCTTTAAGTAAAAAAAGAAAATGCTTTTATTTGGCAAGTATGCATTAAATTGGTCAAAAATGAAGAAAAAAAAATTTATAATATTATAAAGATTACAAAAAAAAAAGAAAAAAAAGAGAAAAGCTGTTCTTTTGAACTTTCTAATATAAGATTACTGAAAAAAGTCACCACGGGTTTCCACACAAATATTAAGCAGTAAAAACTATTTTCAACATTGACAATAATCAAAAATGAATCAGTATATTAGAAAGATTTCTGAAGATCATGTGACACTGAATACTGGAGAAATGATGCTGAGAATACAGCTTAGATCATAGAAATAAATTACATTTTACAATATAGTCAAATATTTTTTTTTTTTCAATTGTAATATTATTATAATTATTTTTTTTACTTTATTTTGATCAAATAAATGCAGCCTTAGTGAGCAGAAGAGACTTCTTTCAAAAACATTCAAAAGAATGCTAATGATTCCAAGCGTTCATCTAACGAACCTGAAGAACACGAGCTGCTTCTCATGTTTGTGCTGCCTGAGAAACGCCACCAAAGCGTTGAACTTCTCCTCAGCACGACAGACCTGCACAGCATGGATAAAACATTCACATAAATAACCCCCACCAAAACACTGGGAATTAGTTGCCAGCCCAACTCGTTCATAATGAGAATGTGAATTAAAGGGCTCATAAAAAAAATCTGATAATGAACAGAGCAGCTATGATGTGCGTGAGTGAATGAGTCCGTGCTGGTTTCAGGCGGCTCTAGATGACTCACGGTGTAATAATTGCTGAGTCTGGCTGGTGTTTTCTGCACGCTGGAGGCCGCCACACCTTTCTCCTTCACTGTGATTCTCACAGGGTTACGCAGACCGGCCCTCACCAGCTTCTCCAGCTCTTGCGTCTGCGTGGCCGAGAAAAGCCCTGTGCGCCGCTGCTTGGGTAAATACCCCAGAATAGTGTTTAAACTGTGGAGGCCAAGAAAAAAGGCTGCATTAGCTCTTTAACCCAAGGTTATTCTTAACTTTGAGTTGTTTTCATAACTTGTGATGCTGGCGGTCCTCTACAGTGAATGGGTGCCGTCAGAATGAGCGTCCAAACAGCTGATAAAAACATCACAATAATCCACAGCACTCCAGTCCACCAGTTAACATCTTGAGAAGACAAAAGCTGTGTGTTTGTAAGAATCAAATCTAGCAAGGCCTTTTAAATTCATAACAAAATAAGAGTCCATAAAGCATAATACTTCTTTCTCTAATGAACAAGTTGTGAATCAGGAGAGAAATCTGCACAGATAAAGCACCATATACAAGTCAAAGCAAATATGTGGATGGATTTGGATCTGAGAGGAGAACAGGACGTTATTATGGCTTATGTATTTTAGCTCAAATTAACAGTATGAAGTTAACGCACTTTAATGATGGATTTGTTTCTTACACAGATGTTGGCTTTACAAGACATTAACTGTTGGACTGGAGTGCTGTGGATTATTATGATGTTTTTATCAGCTGTTTGGACTCTCAATCTGACGGCACCCATTCACTGCAGAGCATCCATTGATGAGTCACTGATGCAATGCTACATTTCTACAAATCTGATGAAGAAACAAACTCACCTTCATCTCGGATGACCTGAGGGTGAGTACATTTTCAGCAGGTTTCCATTTTTGGGTGAACTATTCCTTTAAATGTACTATATTTTAGGTCAATACTATTTTTATTTTAAATAATGTCTTATATTTTGACGGGACTTCAACATAGTAAACAAGTTACACCTCTATATGTATTTCTTTAAAAATATTAAAACCACTTTTTAGAATATTTTTCAATCAATGCAGTGCTTAAATTAAAAATAGAGCAAATATATTCAAAAACGAATGGAGTCTAATGCTATACTTATTGAATAATCTCATAAAACCATGGTATAACCACCTATATACAGAGATTGCTAATTATGCATGTTTAAACACCCAATGCATATTATTATTGTTATTACAAAAGACTCAATGCAGACTCGATAGAAAGTGTGCTTCAGCTGCCAAGCAATGTTAAACTAAGTGTTTTATTGCATACTATTTTAAATGTTTTCTGATTGTTATCTGACAGGCTGATGGTTGGAGATCATTACCTGGCTTCAAAGCCCATGTCCAGCAATCTGTCTGCTTCATCCAGGACAAGAACGTCTAACGCCTTCACAGCGGTGGCCAAATCAAGCCCATCAGCCTTCCTCCTGAACATGTCCTCCAATCGCCCAGGGGTCGCAATTAGGATATTAGCTCTACCAAGTGCACATAACATTGCATTTGTTACATTATAGTTTCCAGATTTAGTTTTAGAAAGGAGCAGTGCATATACTCACCCCTGAGTCTTAAACTTCTCTACGTCCTCGATAGGGTTGCTTCCACCAATTAAAAGAATCTGCCTAAATGCAGACACATCATTTGTCAAATTTACAGGCTGAGATCATCAGACAGTACAGAAGTTGTTTTAATCTCACTTAAACTGAGGAAATCCCTGCAGAAATCGTCCCATCACCTCGCTGATCTGCAGAGCAAGTTCACGGGTGGGTGTTATGATCAATGCACCGACCTGAAAACACATTACAATAGAAATGAATGACACTGATCTGATGCAACGCAAGCATCTAATGAATAAGAAGATAGTGTAAATGAAATGTATGAAATACAAACCTGCATCTTTTTTAACTTCTCTTCTCGTTTTAAGAGGATTTCTAATGCAGGAATCACAAATGCTAGGGTTTTCCCACTGCCAGTCACCTGAAATAAATTAAATATTACGATAGACACTTTGGAATGACTCCGATTAATAATGTTTCTGAAAAAAAAAAAAGTCATATTTTTGGATGGTAGTATATCAAAAGTTTTGACAAATATGAGGCAGCAAAAACTTTTTGCAATATGGATAATAATGATAAATGTTTCTTAAACTGTAAATAAGTATATTAGAATTATTTCTGAAGAATCACGTGACACTGAAGACTGGTGGAATGATGCTGAGAAAATTCAGCTTTGCATCATAGGAATAAATTATAATTTAACATGTACTCAAATGGAAAACAGCTGATATAAACTGTAGAAATATTTCGGAATTTTTACTGTATTTTTGATTAAACATATGCAGCGATGATGAGCACAAAAGACAAAAACAATTCGCAAAATGCGTTGATACAAAAATAAACACATGGTTAAATACTCACCGCTTCAGCAGCCACATCTTTATTACTCATAAAAAGAGGAATGCAGGCAGACTGAAATCGAGAAATAATAGTTAATACAATGCGAATAATAATATTATGAGAAACACGCGAGTCCAGCCAGCGGGAATACTAATACCTGAACAGGAGTCATGTATGTAAATTTCAGCTCTTTAAGAGTCTGTAATATGCTGTCATGTAATTTAACTGGCAAACTCTCCCATTTTCCATCGCTAAAGTTCTCCATCGTTTATTAGTTTAGAAGAGTCTGATCCGTAAAAGTAAACACATGAGGAGAAGACGTGCGCTACACGAAATACGTTCCGAACAGGAAACAAGCGGCAGCAACAAACGTTCCGCATCGCCTTCTGCAGGACACCGATATGAGAGATATAACAATGATTTTATATACTTTTTGTACTTTATGCAATATGTATGGAAAATATCCATAAATTTTAAAATGTATAATTTAATATAATTTCCATCTTAATGTGTTTTTGGAGCAAACCATATTTTGAAAAAAGAAGCGTAACAATGGTAGAAATAACAAAGCAGCATTTTCATATATCATATTTCATGGGAATATTGATCTATAGTTTCTTTCCCTCTTGACTTGCGTTTTCCACAAATACCTGATTAACATGATGTTTGTCCCGGTGTCGTGCATGAAAACCATGCCTTTTTTTTGTAACAAAAAGTCATATTACGATTTGAAACACCATTATATTTTTTTCTGAGATATTTATTCATGGAGAAACATTTTGAAAATTTGTCTGATTTAAATAACTACATAACATTATCATTTTTCCATAAGAGTGCTAAATTTTATAATTCTGTCAATATCAGAACAAGAGGGAGTGTGTTTAATGTCAAACCTCCAAACATTTGATATCTCTGAAAAGCATTAAATATGATCTGTACAGGACAGAAATTCAATAAAATATATCTTCTACAGAGGACAAACATCAATGCATGAGTCCCAGGAGGATTTATGATACTGGACAATCAGGTATACATTAATAAATTAAATAATAATAATAAAACACAAAATATCAAAAACATGGCAGTAAGACTTATATTTTTCTGCAAGTCTCCATGTTGTGCATCCAAATCTACACAGTCACAGATGATAAAAAGGAGACATTTTAAGAACACGTTTCATGTTTATTAAATCAAATCCATATTTGACAAACATATTCATTGAACTTCAGAGGTTTATACAGTTTTATCATCAGTTCACCAGTAGCCTCTGCCAAATCCTTTAGCATTTTCTTTAATGTAAGAGTTGGTTTAGAAAAAAAAATGGTACAAAACTACAGAGTTCCTCCCGTGTGAAGAGACTGGAGATAGAGAAAGAAAAGAAACTGAAATTAAACATTTATAAAACACCAGAAAATCTGCAAAAGCTTTACCAGAATCAGGTTTAAATATGTGCCTTGGAGGTCGTCAGCATGACTTAATGTGATCGTGAGCATGAAATGTGCTTCCATTCACTCACAACATTGTTCATCTGATGGTTTATTACATAATGATAATTCCTTACAATCTTAAACCATATTCACATCACCTAATTCTCATAGTCATGTGCAATCGTAACAGTTCTGAAGAAGAAACACCAAGCAAGAAAATAAAAAGACGTCGGGGCTAAAACGAACTGAACAAATTAACGATTCAAAATCGCACCCTTTACCAAACAAATAATAAAGAGATCTACGGCTAGGGCAAATGAAGACCAGAACTAAGACTGGAGGACTAGCGAACGACCAGGTTCTTCCCATCTCTGTTGAATTGGAGATCCAATTCGTATAACTGGACTGGATGTGTTGATGTTGTGGAACACAGACAGGGTTTTATACGACTCTCCGCACTTCAAAGAATCTCTTCAGGTAGTAAATCTGTCCGAGGGTCATGGCCACCAGCACCAGAGCCTCGAAGAAGGACCACAGCACCACCCTGCTGTTCGTGTTGTCATTGACTAGAGGACACAGACACAATCAGACAGCAGGTCAATATACACAGGCTAAAAACAGATAAAGAATTAATTCAAAGAGTAATAATAGAATGAGCTTTTATTGTCAGGCATGTTTGCACATATGAGGAATTTGTTTTCGTAGCAGACGCTTCCAGAGTGGAACAGAAAGAATAAAATAAAAATAATAAATATATATTTTTCTTTCCCAAGTCAATTTAAATATGCATTTTAGCTGGACTCATGTCATGCTAAAATAAAAAATTCCATATATATATTCCAATGTCCAATATAAACATAAATATTTGTTCATGTCATACCAAAATTAATAATAAAAATATATATTAAATTAATTAAAATAAATAAAATGCGATTTCTTTATTAAAGTATATTTTTGATGGGTTTATGTAAAAAAATATATATATATATATACGGTACATATATATATTCATGTCAAAATAAAATAAAAATTCAGGCCACTTAAACATGTATATTATAGCCGGATTAATGAACAATTACATTTATGCATTTAGCAGATGCTTTTATCCAAAGTGCATTCAGGGTATATATTTTTTTAACCACTCTCTACCACTAATGCCAAAATGAAAATAATAATTAAAAAAACATGAAAAAAGAAAAACATGCATATTATAGCTGGGTTCATGTCAATGTAAAAAAAAAATATATATATATATATATATATATATATATATATATATATATATATATATATATATATATATATATATATATATATATATATTCTAAAGGCCATATAAATATTGACATAACAGCTGGATTCATGCAAAGCCAAAATTGAAGGGACTGAATAATAATTTAAAAACGCACATAGGTTCAGTTTTTAAAAACCCTGCAAAATAATAATTGCTCATTAAGTGTCAACCACAGCAGCGTCGGTGACGTGATCCGAGCGGATGTCTTACTTGCGCGGTGTATTCTCTCTCGGACCTCCATGTATTCCTGCTCGTGTTTGACCGCCGTCATGGCCACCGCCAGCTCATTGATCATCTCCTCCAGCTTATTCTGATGAGCTGGAAATAAATCAATCGCAATTTACTCATAATGATCCATTTCTACTTATGCAGCATGCAAATACAAAACCAGTTTTTACAAACGGCAGAAGAAAAGTTTGCAACCATCTGTGAGAAACGACTTTAGTTTTTTCTTTTCATCAATAAAAGCACTTTTGTATAAAGTATAAATGATAAATACCAGAATAGACTTCAGTTAAAAATGCAAAACAAGCAATGAGAACTTCAAAACAACCTCTTCTATGATAAAACACAGACATTGCTGTTATTTCTGTAAAACAAAACTCCACACAGTATTCTCTTTAGGATTCAGTGAAATCTTTATACACACAGATGCATATTTAAGTGCAGATGCAGTTAGACTAAAGCTCAACATGAACAGAAGTTAAAATGATCCACTGTACAGTCTATTCCTACCATCCCAGCTGTCACCGCCTCCTGAACAGGGAAGAAAGCACATTACAGGCAAAAAAACAACAAGTTAAATCAACTTCAGCACTGCATAAGTACAAAAAAATTATTATTAATAATTAAATTAAAAAAATATAGAGTCATTTCAGAATTGAGATACAATTATAGCTTCCATTTCTTTGATTATTTTCATAATTAAATTAACTAGTTCAAGTAATTTTATTGGTTTCATTTTTGTGTTATATGTCTACAGTTGTGTTAATCTTAATGTCAGTTTTAATTATTGATGAGCTGGAAATAAACGAATAGCAATTTAAATCAATGATTATATCAACGCAAACATTTCTGCATTTGCAGCATGTAAATTCAACGTTATATTTTTAACTTATTTTTAATTCTATTGTATTTTAATTTTTAATTTCAGCTAATTTTTTTGTAATTTTGTTAGCTTAATTATTTTTTTATTTTAAATATGCCTATATATATTTTTAAGCAAAAATGATTTACTTTTTTTTATATTTGCGTATAAAGTTATTCATTTCAAGCAATAATTTTTTACTATAATAATCCTGATATATAGAAATGAAGAAATTGCAAGGCCACCGAAATATTTCAGAACTAGGCCGAAAACATGACATTCATTATAGAAATTTCCACTAATATTTTATTTTCCATGACTTTTCCAGTTGCCCGAAAGATTCCTGGTTTTCCGGGACCCTGGGAAACCTGCCATCTGGAGCCAAAGAGAGCACTCAATGGAAAACAAAGTGTCCAGAAACCCCTGCATCAGTTTTCACGCTCACCCTCAGTCTCCATGTCCTGTCCTTTGGGTGCCTCGCCGATGTCGATGGTGAACATCACAATCTTTGGGGTCATGGTGGACATCTTGTTGCTGAAGCAGAACTTGTAGATTCCGTCCATGTGAGCGGCTACAGAATACTTCCCGCTGGACTCACGGTCTCCTTTATAGATCTGCTTCCCATCCGGACCGGTTATCTGTTCAGGAAAAACAACACGAGGTGAAGTACATCTGCAGGTGTCAAACTATGAACACATCTGTCCAAGTTAATATCTGTGTGTGTGAGAGATATATCAATGTAAACACACACATATACATGCATTTATACACACACACATAAATACTATACACACACACTTTATATTATTATATATACACGCACACACAAAAGCACAGTACAGTGTAGGTTAAAGTAACAAGCAAACTATTGGATTATAAATTATACCAGAACCAATATACCACAGTAATACCACAGTATGTGTTAAACAACTATCTGGTGAAAGTAGGGATGTCAAATTTCGATTATTTCCATGATCGATCGTCGTTTAAATTAACGATCAATTAATCGATTAATCGTTAACCATAATACTGCAAAATGCGTCTATTGTAGGCACGCAGTCAGCGGTATGACAGGATGTGCAAAAGCCACACACACACACAAAACGCTTTCTCACTTGAATTAAAGAGGTTTTAGTCTGAATAAAATGCTAGTAGCAGGATTATAAAATGAATAGATGCGATTATGATCATTTGATAAAATGAAGAGAGCGCGCCATACTTTTGAGGTCATTTTACTTTGTTGACAGTTTCCAATCCCGCACGGAGAACGCTGAACGCACCTCTTTAAATGGTTTTGTGGTGCTCGTTGTTGTATTTTAAAGCACAATTTAGGGATGTCAAATTTCGATTATTTCCATGATCGATCGTCGTTTAAATTAACGATCAATTAATCGATTAATCGTTAACCATAATACTGCAAAATGCGTCTATTGCAGGCACACAGTCAGCGGTATGACAGGATGTGCAAAAGCCACACACACACACAAAACGCTTTCTCACTTGAATTAAAGAGGTTTTAGTCTGAATAAAATGCTAGTAGCAGGATTATAAAATGAATAGATGCGATTATGATCATTTGATAAAATGAAGAGAGCGCGCCATACTTTTGAGGTCATTTTACTTTGTTGACAGTTTCCAATCCCGCACGGAGAACGCTGAACGCGCCTCTTTAAATGGTTTTGTGGTGCTCGTTGTTGTATTTTAAAGCACAATTGCGATGTTTTCAACTGACATTATTGTATAAAATTATCCGAAATGTGGAGCGCGTGTGACTGCGCTGCACATTAAGTGAACTACATCGGCGCTGCTGCACCAAAACACAGTTGCTCACATTAATTTGATCCTGCTGGATTCTGTCCTAGAAAATGTCAGATTTTTAAAAATCCGGCATACAGCGCATTAGATCGTGACAGTGCATGCTTGCAGACGAGGATGAGCGAGCGCGGATTTGGCTAGATTTATTTGGAGGTTATTGCTCATGTCTCATTCGGCACAAATCGAAATGTTTCCATATTCGCAATGTATTTGAATGTTAAACTATTATTTATAATGTAAACTAGGCTTGTACTTAACACGCATTCGCATATAGACGGAAAAGATGATCCTCTTCATATGAGCAAAAACGTCCTTGGCATAACAGCAGAGTGGACCGGTATACTACGGTCTATTTAAACTGAATGCTCCAGGAATGTGTCGGTCACAGCGCCTATGAATCGCTGTTTTGAATCCAGCAATTATTTATTTATTAGAGGAATAATAGGTTAACTGGAAAATGTTACATCGCGACCATGCTTTTGGACCCCATAGTCTTCATTTACGCGGCTTTGTTCTGGTTTGCCGGTTGGTCACGAATTTCCACAAATTCAGTAGCTATATTTAGGCATTGTTTCTTTTCCTAAATCTTCATAGTCTAACCCTCTAATTTCCCAGGTTAATTTTATTATCTTTCGCTTTTAATAACTGTTTTCGCATCTCTTACAGTGGTAAAAATGGGAAGGGAAATTAAAGATTTCATGAATTAAGAATTCGTTCGATTTATTAATTTGTTCCCTTATTTCACTTAAATCATGGGTTATTTAGGGAACAAAATTAATGAAACATGGACAATTGCCACATTAATAATTCGTAGGAATGAATTAACAAGTTGTAGGAATGAATAGACTACCTGTCCTGTCACTGTGTCCCGCAGCCCTGCAAAGCGCACGATATAAAACAGTTATCTGATGAAATGATTAGTAACTACATTTCTATTGCATTTAATGTTGAAGAACTTTTATGTTGTTTCTATTTTAATGTACTTTAAAGTTTAAATCACATTAAAAGCTTAATTTGTACATTGTGAATGAATGATGATGCTTTTATATATCGTCACCGTCACTCACAGCCGCTCGCACGTGTTGAGTGCGCATGAGCCGCACGCAGCCCAACATTGAATCGGTTAACCGACCATCGATAGCCTTAATCGATTGCATCTCTTATCGACAATTAATCGATCATCGATTAATCGTTGACATCCCTAGCACAATTGCAATGTTTTCAACTGACATTATTGTATAAAATTATCCGAAATGTGGAGCGCGTGTGACTGCGCTGCACATTAAGTGAACTACATCGGCGCTGCTGCACCAAAACACAGTTGCTCACATTAATTTGATCCTGCTGGATTCTGTCCTAGAAAATGTCAGATTTTTAAAAATCCGGCATACAGCGCATTAGATCGTGACAGTGCATGCGTGCAGACGAGGATGAGCGAGCGCGGCTTTGGCTAGATTTATTTGGAGGTTATTGCTCATGTCTCATTCGGCACAAATCGAAATGTTTCCATATTCGCAATGTATTTGAATGTTAAACTATTATTTATAATGTAAACTAGGCTTGTACTTAAAACGCATTCGCATATAGACGGAAAAGATGATCCTCTTCATATGAGCAAAAACGTCCTTGGCATAACAGCAGAGTGGACCGGTATACTACGGTCTATTTAAACTGACCAGTGTAACCTTTTAATGTTTAGTTGACATTTTATTTTGATAATGAACAGACTGCGATGTAAGTTTGAATCGCTAGAATATACGTGTGCAGCAGGCTCCGGGGCGATCGAAACAGCTGAGACATTAAAAAAAATATATATTTTCCGCAAAAGTGTTTACTTTCATTTGTGCACACTCACAATAAAAACAGAAGATTTGTGCTCTTGTAAAATAAAGCAAACAAACAGAATGCGTTGTCATCCTTTTTTTTTTTTTTTTTTTTTGTGAACTTATGGAGCGCCCACACTTCTGTTTTAAATCCGTTAATCTTAATTAGCCTGATATATTATATATATATATATATATATATATATATATATATATATATATTATATATATATATATATATATATATATATATATATATATATATATATATATATATATAGTCGGATATATTTCGCATAGCCTATTTAAAAAAAAAAAAAACATGAAAACAAATTGTTATTTTTATGTTGGGCCTATTACTTAGTAGGCTATAAATTTTCCTTAAAGCATCCCATTTTGTCCCAGGGCTTAGAACCTGTGCCCTAGTCAGGTCCATGCAGAAACTTGTGAACGATGCTCGGCGTCACCGTTTAGTGACAGCAGTGAATGCTCCAGGAATGTGTCGGTCACAGCGCCTATTAATCGCTGTTTTGAATCCAGCAATTATTTATTTAGAAATTATAAGATCTGATTATGACAAGTGTGGTATAAAAGCTTTGTTTATTAGAGGAATAATAGGTTAACTGGAAAATGTTAGATCGCGACCATGCTTTTGGACCCCATAGTCTTCATTTACGCGGCTTTGTTCTGGTTTGCCGGTTGGTCACGAATTTCCACAAATTCAGTATATTTAGGCATTGTTTCTTTTCCTAAATCTTCATAGTCTAACCCTCTAATTTCCCAGGTTTATTTTATTATCTTTCGCTTTTAATAACTGTTTTCGCATCTCTTACTGTGGTAAACATGGGAAGGGAAATTAAAGATTTCATGAATTAAGAATTCGTTCGATTTATTAATTTGTTCCCTTATTTCACTTAAATCATGGGTTATTTAGGGAACAAAATTAATGAAACATGGACAATTGCCACATTAATAATTCGTAGGAATGAATTAACAAGTTGTAGGAATGAATAGACTACCTGTCCTGTCACTGTGTCCCGCAGCCCTGCAAAGCGCACGATATAAAACAGTTATCTGATGAAATGATTAGTAACTACATTTCTATTGCATTTAATGTTTAAGAACTTTTATGTTGTTTCTATTTTAATGTACTTTAAAGTTTAAATCACATTAAAAGCTGAATTTGTACATTGTGAATGAATGATGATGCTTTTATATATCGTCACCGTCACTCACAGCCGCTCGCACGTGTTGAGTGCGCATGAGCCGCACGCAGCCCAACATTGAATCGGTTAACCGACCATCGATAGCCTTAATCGATTGCATCTCTTATCGACAATTAATCGATCATCGATTAATCGTTGACATCCCTAGGTGAAAGCAAAGGAAGAGCACCTCGACCCTTCTCTAAATGTTATCAAAACATAAAATACCTTACATTAAAACAATACATAATCTAGTGTATAAGCATTATTAATCACTAACAGCCAGCAATTCACTTCCGGCTTCATGAACCATCTGGCGCGAGCAGTCCGCGACCCCCGCGAACTCCCCACAGCGGGCTAGGCTTAACTGTTAATGACATTTATGAACAGGAGAGGTATTTTAGAAGCCCACCTCCACGTCGATGTCCAGAAATCCTCCCTCTGCGACCTCGAACATGAGGCCCATCTTCGTGCCCGAGTTGACGTTCTCATAGAAACACTCCTCCGCGTGAGCATCGATGCTAACGAAATAGCCGCTCGCCGTGTAAGATATCGCGCTGAGGAGCACGACAAGTTCCGAGAGCGTAAACATGTTCGGTGCGCTGTATTAATGGAGGATTAAACCCATAAAAGAGACTTTACGCCGCGCTGGACCTGTAAAGGCGGAGACTTCGAAGCGCTAGCTTCGCTACCGATGATGCCACGTCAAGCTTTAGACGAGTCGTCCGAAGGGACAAACAGGTTACGAGGCCGGACGTGGTTCGCGTTTCAAAATAAAAAAGTGGAACATTTGCCTTGTCAAAGCGCTGACAGATTGTTCATCGGATTTATCCTGTAAAACAGGTTGCTGCAATATTTTAACAAAGACATTGACCTGAACTGTGTTTACACAAGTACAGAACGGATTTATTTGATTAATATATTTATACAGCATTTTTTGAAAATTATGTTATTAAAAAGAACACAAACCTTACAACGCAACGCAGAGGGAAAAATTATCTTTCTTTGATAACGATGATTAAAATATTATTTATTTATTTGTATTAATTACAATATATTAATTTAATATTATTATAATTGGACATATTATATAGAGAGTATAGAAACGTTTATGTCCGCACATTAGTTTTTGGTGCGCACACACACACACACACACACACACACACACACACACACAGTATAGTACAGTATATTCATATTAAAATCTATAAAGATGTGTTCTGTTGTTCTTGTCTCCGCCTCTAGAGGGCGCGTCAGTGCATTGCGTGGTTTCGTCGCGCGCTGTGTGTCGCAGCTCTGGTGACGTTTTTCCAATCGACTCCAGAAAACTCTCCGCCGCCGCGGCCTAGCGCTCCCGGTCCCTCTTTCCCGTCATTTAATTCACTCATGTCCGTCTGTCTGAATCCAAACCGAGCGGGAGCCGCTGCCGTGTGAGGCGCTGAATACGGGACTCTCGATTTAAGCGGAGTTTTTACCGGAAAAGCTCGCGAAATTACTGTAAACACAGGGAAGGAGCGATGACATCCCGACGGTGAGAAACTAGAAAAACAAACCCAATATTCTCTAAGTTTCGTATTTATTTGACTTCTCTTATCGCTGTAGTGCATCCTGTTTTCATGATAAATCGAACAAATGTTTGTTTCAAGTGTTTTAAGCGTCTAAATTGCAAAACGAGCGTGTTTAATGGAATGGTCAGGCAATTTAATGATTAAAACCTGATGAGCTATTATCTGTCGTCAGGGCATTGAAAGTCATATTTCATATCTGCTGTTGATTGACAGGTCGCATTGTTGATCTGACGACAATTTGTGTTATTGTTGTTAATGTATCTGTCATCTGAATCATAGATAGACAGAGATGCCTGCATAATTCATTGTACATGAACACGAAAGTCAAATTGCATTAGAAACTGTCAAACTGTCAAAGCAAGCATCACTTGACTAAAAGTTATGATTTGTGAATAATGCATTCGTTTTGGCATCACTGTATAGATACACTGCTGACACCAAACATTTGAACGGTAGTGTATGTATATTGTTACAAAAGATTTGTATTTTGAATAAATGCTTTTAACTTTTTAATCATCAAATAATGCTGACAAAAGTATCACAGCTTCCAAAAAATATTAAGCAGCAAAACTGTTTCCAATATTGATATTAATTCAGCATAAAATTAGACTGATTTCTGAAGATCATGTGACACTGAAGACTGGAGGAATGATGCTGAGAATACAGTTTTGATCACAGAAATAAATTACAATGTAAAAGATATTCACAAAGAAAACAGTTATTATAAATTGTAATAATATTTCACAATATCACAGTTTTTTTCTGTATTTTTGGTCAAATAAATGCAGCCTTGATGAGCAAAAGAGACGTCTTTCAAAATCTTACTGATCTCAAACTTTTGAACGGCAGTGTAAATAAGTTGTACATTATATTGCAATGTGTTGTTCCAGTAATGTCTAGGGTTATCATAGATAACTATAACTAAACTTTATCATTTATAATACAGTAAATGTTAACTGAAATAAAAAGAAAACACAAAAGTCATTGTTTCATCTAATTGCCAATGCAACCTTTTTCATTTTAATTTGGTTTAACCTGATTAAACTGAAATAAGAATGAATAAAAACATATTTAAAAAATCAAAACAGAACTAATAAAAAACAACAAAATTACTAAAACTGTAACTAAAATTTAAATAAAGAGAGAAAATAAAAATATGGTTAAAAAAACTACTAAAATATATATTTAAATAAATAATAAAAAACTGTAATGGCATATCAGTGATATTCTCAATATTTAATATGCTAAAAAATTAGTTTATTTTTGAGCTGCATTCCTAGTTTCTGATTCTAAATTATCTTTTTTTCAAATGAAATTTCTGCAGTTACTTTTACGTATGTTTACTGTTTGTTTCCTGGTCAGTAGCTGTTGTGTTTGCTGAGTAAAAAGGGTCCATGCACAGTGCATCAGAATTTGATGTGATGAAGTGTTGATGGTGTTGTGTTTGTTTGTGTCTGTAGCTGGTTCCACCCAAACATCACAGGAGTGGAAGCGGAGAACCTTCTTCTCACTCGTGGTGTGGACGGCAGTTTCTTGGCCCGTCCCAGCAAAAGCAACCCTGGAGACTTTACGCTCTCTGTCAGGTGAGAGGTGATGGAGAAATCAGGATTTAGTGTTAACTAGAAAACATATAGATTATGCATTTGACTACAGTGTAGAAATATCCTGCTAAATTTTAAAGCTAACAAGCTTAAAAAAGTGCACAAAAAGGTGTTTCCAGTAATACAGGATGGCTGTATTGAATTAAAGGATGTAATGTTAATATACTACCAACTTAACTCTTTAAAAAGTACTGATATCCATCATAATAATACAGTAGTTTGTGTGAATGTCAGTGTTTGGTAGCTTAATGTATTCACATTCTGCATGCTTTTCTTCAAGAGACACAGAGGACTTTTGTAAACGAGCTTGATGAGACATTTTAACATTGATAACTCCGTACTAAAGCCATGGAAGCAGGGTTGCACACCGGCAGAACATCTGGCAACCACAAACACCAAAGCTTGTGGAGGCTTGTCTTGAGATAACGCAAGCTAATGAAAATGAAATGTTTCAGGATTAATAACCAGTCTGTTCATGACAGAGCTTTACAGTAAAATTGCATTCTCATTTTCCCACATTATATGGCGAGATAGCTTACAGTTATGTGCTGATATACTGAACTGTCTGCTATTATAAACTGAAGTTTTATGAGCACTGAATTGAAGCTCTTCTCGTCACTAGGCGAAATGGTGCCGTCACCCACATTAAAATCCAAAACACGGGAGACTATTATGACCTGTACGGCGGAGAGAAGTTTGCCACCCTTGCTGAGCTGGTGCAGTATTACATGGAACATCACGGACAGCTGAAAGAGAAAAACGGAGACGTCATTGAGCTCAAATACCCGCTCAACTGTGCCGATCCCACTTCTGAGAGGTAGCTCATTATCCGTCCGTCCTTCCATGCTAGTTGGGTTTTATAGGCCTTTTTATTGCCGTCTGCAACCCAACTCCCTCCTCTGATGTTGTCCTTTATTTTTCTGCAAGGTGGTTTCATGGTCACCTCTCTGGTCGTGAGGCCGAGAAGCTGTTGACAGAGAAGGGCAAGAATGGAAGTTTCCTGGTGAGAGAAAGTCAGAGTCACCCGGGAGATTTTGTGCTGTCTGTACGGACCGGAGACGACAAGACGGACACCAGCGACGGCAAACCCAAAGTCACACACGTCATGATACGCTGCCAGGTTAAGTTCACTTACAGTTTTCACTTGCACGTCAAATTGGTTTTCTTTTTTAAATTAGAGAGAGGTTAGGAGATGGTTAAACAACCAGCTAGTCATTCAGTGAGCTCAAATAATGTACAGTAGAGTTAAAAATAGATATGTTACTTGTTTATTAAATGAAAAGCTGCAACTTTGTGAGTTTTAATACTCTTCAAGTAGTTTTTTCTTACATAAAACATTATAAATAATAATAAAATAAAAACATATACACATTTATTTTTTAATCTATTAGATATTTAGGCAAAAATGCATTCTTGCATGTAGTTTGTGTTACTTAATTGTTGCTCTAGATTGGATTCCTGTTTAAATAGTAGGTTTATTTAAAAGGCTGTTTACCTGTGTCGTGTTATATAAGTGGACTGTAATTTCTATTTTCCTTTTATCAGCATGATCTGAAGTATGATGTTGGTGGTGGGGAGAAATTCGACTCGCTCACAGATCTGGTGGAGCATTACAAGAAAAACCCTATGGTGGAAACGCTTGGGACGGTCTTGCAGCTCAAACAGGTGTGTGATTGACCATTTTATGTAACCATGTATCGAGAAGTGCACTTTTAAATCACAAATGAATACACTTCTGCTCAGAAGATTGGGGTCAGTAAAGAAATGAATGCTTTCAATCAGAAACTATGCATTAAATGGAACCAAAGTGACAGTAAAGGCATTTATAATGCTATGCATATTGATTTCAGATAAATGCTGTTCTTTTGAAGTACCTAAAATCAGAAATGTTTCTTGAGCAGCAAATCAGCATATTAAAATGATTTCTGAAGATCATGTGACACTGAAGACTGGAGTTATGATGCTGAAAATTAATATGAATATGCATGTATTTTTACTGTATTTGATCAAATAAATGCAGCCTTGGTTTACAGAAGAGACTCCAAACTTTTGAACACTAGTGTATATGCACTTAGTACGTTTGACATCCCTAAAACACGTATTTGAGATATGAACTGAATAAGATCTGGCCGTAAGAGTTTTCCAGTGCAGTGTTATGTTTCTTGCAGCCTCTGAACACAACCCGCATCAATGCAGCAGAGATTGAAAGTCGGGTACGAGAGCTCAGCAAGCTGGCCGAGACCACAGATAAGGTCAAGCAGGGATTCTGGGAGGAGTTTGAGGTGAGAGCACACGCCAGATTCAGCTGATCATTTACTGTATTCATTATAAAGCAGGGCTCGACATTAACGCTTGTCTACTTGTCCTACCAGACAAGAAACCTGATCCAAATTTTAATCACAAACAGTAACTAGGGCACCACCGAAACTTTTCTGGTTTTATTACTTTCAGTGTAAACGGTGGCTAATAACGTATAATGCAGTGGTTCCCAACCTTTTTCAACTCGCGGCCCACACAACCAAACACATATGTTTGCGCGGCCCACTTCAAAAAAATTAACTGACCCCGCTATTGTTGGGTTAATAACTTAGTACTCAGAAGCTAGATTTTAAACTATATTTATTGAATAAACTAGGGCTGTGCGATATGAAAAAAAAAAAAAAAAAACTATCGCGATTTTTTTTATCAATTTTGCAATTGTGCTTTTACAGTCATAAATGCATTCAGGATTAATTTTAAACATATTTCCAAAAGAAAACCAATCAGAGCTTTATCAAAAAGTTGTAACATCTCTAGAACAGACATAAGTCAAAATTATCACTATAGTGAAGATGTAAAAAAATGTATAGACTTGTGGCAAAAAAAATAAAATAAAATAAAAATCCTGTATACAGGGACTTTTTTTTCTTTTTTGCCATGCATTGTTCATAGAGCTCATTAATTGTAGCGGTGCCTCAGGTGTTTGCAGTGTGTATACAGTATGTGTATGCGCTCAGCAGTGAGAGCGCATAAATATAACGCGAAAGCACATTAAAATAATTCACGAGTGCGAATCTCTCTTTTCGCACGCAGATTTCCTTTGCTCTGTCACAAAACCAGTCGTGCTTGCTCAGATACATGCTGCTTTGCGAGGAGAGAGTGTGCACACTTAAAACGTGTCTCCTCTCACTTAAACTGCATCCTGTTCACTAACAAATTCACTCTATGCTCATGTGTTAGACATGAATTATTTTCGCACGTTTTTATTTCTAGCCTTTTACCGCAGTGAGAACGCTCTGATCCGTCAACATTGGCTCACAAAAAAGGCGCATCACAGACAGTGTGTGAACCTGGAGTTAGGCATATGCGCACGCTCAAATCGTGATTTTAGGACGTTTTCTTTTAATCGCACAGCCCTAGAATGGACTGGAAATGAACAGAAAATAATTGGCGGCCCACCTGCAGGACCACAGGTTGAAAACCACTGGTATAATGTATTGACAGAATCAATGTCTCATCAGTTGATGCTTGTACACACGGTCTAACTAGCGGAGAAATCAACACTATAAGTGCAACAGCACACAAAGAAACAAACATGAACAAACATACTGCGGTAGAAAAAAATATATAAACATTCTATATAACATATGCAACATCAGACGTCCAGGAGTGATGTTTTCCCGACTTTCAGCTCGATTGAAAATGTGATATTGATTTTATACAACTTTAGTTAAATAAACAAGTAACTGACTTACATTTTAGACACATTATGGATCGTTTCTGCTCCATTTCGCTTACAAAAATAGTTCTAAGCAGAGCCACAGCAGAGCAGTCACGCATCTCTGAGCAACACACAACACACAACAGTCTTTTGTTACCAAATGATTCATTTTTGAACGAGCCATTTATAAAAACGGTTACTTGATTCATTTATTGAATGAATCAGCTGTTTGAACAAATCGGTTGAATCAATGATTCACTCATTTAGACAGTGACTTGCCACCACCTACTGGTGGTTTAATTTTTCCCGACATTTTCATATTTGTACGTCAAAAAGTGAAACATTAATCTAACAACATTATTTATGTATTTGGACCGATGGAGTTTGTTGATACTGATTTAATTTGAATAGTAACAACCATACAGTGTCTTATTAATCTAACTTAATGTATTGATCACATGTAAGAATTCGAAATAAATGGAGACATGTACATTTAATCAGCTAAGGAAAAAAAGTGTAACAGCGATCATTTTAAGGCAAATATAAAAAATATGCTGATTTAAAGTAATACCTGATCGAGCACTGATGAGACTGCTTCAGAATAAATTACATCTGTGCCAAAAAAAACAAACAAACTTTTTATTTTTTAAGTGTCATGTCACAGCTTAATGTGGAGCCCTGTAAAGGCTTGAGTCCTGACAATCATTTTTAATTCTATGTGCACAGACGCTTCAGCAGCAGGAGTGTAAACTGCTCTACAGTCGCAAGGAGGGCCAGCGGCCGGAAAACAAAAACAAGAACAGATACAAGAACATTCTTCCCTGTGAGCAAACCTCATCATCATGCATTAATCACATGCTCCTCATGATCCACCAGTGTCATTAGTGTTATCTCTGTGTCTTCTCCTCAGTCGACCACACACGAGTCGTGCTGACCGATGGAGACGCCAACGAACCGGGCTCTGACTACATCAACGCCAACACCATCATGGTAATAAAGCTGCCTTCAGGTCCTGTCCAAATGATTTCACGTATTTTTTAAATGTAGTAACATGGTTTGTTGTGTTTCCCAGCCTGATATCGAGACTAAAAGCAACAACTCCAAGTTAAAGAGGAGCTACATCGCCACGCAGGGCTGCCTGCAGAACACCATCAGTGACTTCTGGAGGATGGTGTTTCAGGAGAACTCTCGAGTCATTGTCATGACCACGAAGGAAGTGGAACGGGGAAAGGTGAGGGCTTCTTAATGGTTGGACCAGTTACAGACGTTTTCATTCTGGGTCATGGACTGGTTTATATATTGCTAGAAGAAATATCTGAATATGCAAACTTTGACCGTATTTAAGTACATTTGGAATGGTACTAAAGTTATTATTAAACATATTCTTTTGCACTGTCCCAGTTTTAATGCAAGTAGAAAGCAAGTTAGTTCAGATTTTACCTGAAAAGGTTTTAGAATTTTTAATTGTTCATTTTTCAGATGTTAATATATATATTATTACTTGTGTTGTTTGTTTGTTTGTTTAGTTTTTATTGTATTAATGTGATATTTGTCTTTTTGTAATTGAGTTTTTGTCATGAAAAAAGCCTCAGATGCTGACATGGCATTAAATAAGATTATACTACTACTACTACAGTTATTACTGTAGGATGTGATATAATGTATTTTTACAACCTTGAAATTTGTTGCTGAAAATAGAGCTGCATAATTTGGACAATAAAAACTAATTATTTATTTATGATTTATGACGTGATTCTAAAAGAAACTAAAAAAATAAATGTTTTCATGAATTCAAATAAAACCGATGAAAACTGAAATAAAATTAAATAATAAAAAGTATATTTTATTTCATGTAGTAGCCAAGGCAACATTTCTATTTTAATTTAGTAACTTGATTAATTAACAACTAAAACTATAATAAAAATGAAAAGAACTATTTAGACATAAAAAATATAAACAATTGGAATTATAAAATTAAAAACTAATTCAAAATAATAGTAAAAACTATAATATCTTCTAATGTACGCTAAAATAGCTCCAGGTTTGCTGTGCTTGCTGTGTAGGGATGCAACATTTGGCTTTAATTAAATATCAGAATGACTTAATCTTAATAACTAAATAAAAAATATTTACAAAATATAATACAAAAAGAGAAATATTACTATCGTAATGAAACTATTTCACTGTAAAAAAAAAAAAAAATGTATTTAAAAAAAATAATCTATTTTTACAGAACAAATGTAAAATTACAATATTCACAGCTGTCTTTTGCAACCTTTTATTCTCATTGAACATATAGAAAGATGGCTGGTGCATGTTGCATCACTCAGGTTCCTGCAACACACATTTATTCAAATAAATCACAGCCTTTGTGATTTGACAATCACACAAAACCACATCCAGAATTGGATTAATATTTTAGCTCAAGCTGAAATATTCTGAGACGCCCTGTGTGTTTCTTCACAGAGTAAGTGTGTGAAGTATTGGCCTGACGTGTCCGCGCTGAAGGAGTATGGAGCCATGCGTGTGCGCAACGTGAAGGAAACAGTGGCCCACGATTACACCCTGAGAGAGCTGAAGCTGTCAAAGGTTGGACAGGTACGGTAAAACCCCAAATGGTCATGTCACCACGAAACACAGACACAAGTCTTTCTGTAACACCGGGGATCTGGCTGATGTTGTAGGGTAATACTGAGCGTACAGTGTGGCAGTACCATTTCCGTGCCTGGCCTGACCACGGTGTGCCCGGAGACCCTGGCGGCGTGCTGGACTTCCTGGAAGAGGTCAAAATGAAGCAGGAGAGCATAACCGGGGCTGGAGCCATCGTGGTGCACTGCAGGTTATGAGAACACAATCACAAGGTTTCTGTGGGTCCTAAAACAGCCAAATTCACCCTTGCACAAATTAAGGCCTTAAAATGATCTTGAATAAATGCTTAAAGTTCTAAATTCATTGCATTTAAATGTTGCATGCATTTAAATTTTTATGTTTCTTTTTTGCATTATTTTTTTATTTTTGTTTTTTCCTAAAAATATCTAGATAAAAATTTAGATTTAGATAAAAATATCTAAACATCCTCAAATCAAGATGCATGAGATGCAAAAGTTATGAAGTCTCGTTTTCTGGTAAATTTAACAAAATCAAGTGAATTTATACTTTTAAAAAAAAGAACAAATATCTGTCATTGGGGAATAAAAAAACAGATTTTCCCTTTGAAATAATTATATTTTTCTGAGCCCATTGGCAGATATTTGTTAGTTTTAATCATCAACTTAATGCATTTTGATCAGTTTTTCAAGACTTGGAAGCTGCATTTTTAAGCTTTGAAAAGTTGCTAAATAATCATTAGAGAATATATCGATATTACCCCTTCAATATATTCCTTCAGTTTTCTTTACTTGGTCTTAAAGTCATAATTTACCTTTATAAAACCTGCAGAAACCCTGAAAACAAACTTTCATGAATCAACTTTAATGAATCTTAATATTCTTTTAGTAAGGCATTTAGTTTCAGTTTTTTAGTTCATCGTTTAGCAAGTGTGTTCGTTGGTTGTAAACCTGCATTTCTGTCTCTCCTGCAGTGCTGGGATTGGACGAACAGGAACGTTTATCGTGATTGATATTTTAATAGACATCATCAGAGAAAAGGGTAATCTTGTGTTGATCCTCTTTTTGTCCTTTAGTAGGCCCTTCAGGTTAAATCGGGCCACAGTAGCAGATCTGACCTGTCTTGTTGCAGGGGTGGACTGTGATATCGACGTGCCCAAGACTATCCAGATGGTGAGGTCTCAGCGTTCAGGAATGGTACAGACAGAGGCCCAGTATCGCTTCATCTACATGGCTGTGCAGCATTATATTGAGACTCTGCAGCGCCGCATAGAGGAGGAGCAGGTGTGTGCAAGTGACTCTCATATTCATAGAAGAAATCGGGACATTTCACTCCATTGATAGTGTAGATTTACAGGTAATTTTGCTGTGCTTGTTTATAGGGGTGCACAATTTGGCATATTTCGAATTAGATTTTAAATCAAAAAGACTGTGAAATAATAATAATAATAATAATATATATTATTTTCATTATTATTATTACTATTAGCACATAAAAATATTTACAAAATGATACATTACTATTCCACTGTTTGAATTTTTTTTAAGCATTTAAGAAATAAAAAAAATAATGCACATACTGTATAATATAAAGTAATAATAATGTTTTTTTAACCAAACAACAATAAAATGACAGTGCTAATATTTAGGTTTATTTATTTTTAAATATTAAACCATAGAGCTTTTACTGTGGCAGAAAGAAGGTAAACAAAACAATATATACAATTTAAATGAGATATTTCTATTGTAGTGATACTATTCCACTGTTAAAAATATATATGAAAAAATTTAAATATAATAATTAAAAAAAACATCATTTTACAGAACAACAGTACAATTATGATTGTAATATTTAGGCTGTCCTCATTTATTCATTTTCAAACATTAAACCATAGAGCTTTTACTTTGGCTGAAAAATGCAGGGAGAAGCTTAACAGATTTATAAATAAAGGAGCAAAATAGTGTCGATTTGCAGTGTTGCCAGCATTAATTAATCTCAAGGACTTTTTGTTTTAATTAAAAAAAGAGCTCCATGTTTGATGTGGTTATTTGTAGGGATGCACAGTTTGGCTTATATTTGAATGTGATTTATAAAGAGAGGAGCAGAATGGTGTAGATCTGCAGTGTTGCCAGCATGAATGTATCTCATGGTCTGTTTCTTTCAGAAAAGTAAAATTAAAGGACGTGAGTACACCAACATCAAATACTCTCTGTCTGACCTGACTGGAGGAGACCAGAGCCCTCTGCCACCGTGCACACCCACACCGACCTGTGTCGAGTGAGAACATGCATGCATTTACACACAATCTCTCTAGAGAGGAAGCACTGGAGAAATGAATGGCAAATTAAGACAAACAACTTTTTTTTCTCTCTCTGTTTTGTTTGAGTTTGATAAAATTATATTTCCGATTTGGAATAAGCACCAGCTTTCAAATTCAGTATAATACTGAAGCTGCGATACACTTTACTACTATATCGTGATGTATTTCTGAGTGAAATTACTATCAAATAAGAAAAAAAAATGAGCTTGATTTGACTCTTCAGTTTTTGAGTGGATTGTGAAAAGTGAGCGTTGCGTAACGGAATAAAAAGATTTGGTCGAATGTTTTGGATTAGGTTTTCTGACATGTTATTTAAATATAAAGATTATGCATTATCAAATTTAAATATGCAGTCATTTGCATACATTTCCGGAACCGAAATCTGAACACTTGAAAAAGTCAGGTGCAAAATACTTCAATTTGGTGACACATTTTATGGATTTCTGTTTTTTTCTACTCTATAAATTTGACCATACCCAACAGGCTTTAGTTAAATAAATCAGGCAAATGTTATATGAACAACCCCTTCTGTAAAAACCCTCAGAATTTAGGCAAAGTTGTTGTTGGTGTATGCTAAATCTATAAATGCAAACAGATAAAATGTAATAAACTGTTAATAGTGCATTTATCTATTTTCTATTTATTTATCAATTTCTTTTTGGAAATGCACAGATGAATTGAATACAAGAAGACCAGTAACATGCATTAAGAAAAATAGGGTCAGTTTTAATTTCATGCCAGCTATAAGCTGGAATCTTGTGCCATGAAGTCTGGTTAAGATGTAAATGCATGTGTTTTCAGTATGAGAGACGACAGCTCTCGAGTCTATGAGAACGTGGCTTTAATGCAACAGCAGAAGAGTCACAGATGAGATGAGATGAGATTGCAGCACTATCCAAAATCACAGGTATGACGGCTCACTCTTCACCCCAACACATAACAGTATGTTCAGTCCCAGATTCAACACTTTCTTTAGTATTCTGACACATTTACATTTGTTTAGAGTCCTGGTCCCTTCTGAAAATAAACGTATTAACTGTCTTTAAAACCAGGAGAAGAATTTCCTAGTTAATGTTATCTCATTGGACTGGAAACTTACTGATTTTTGTATTTATTGTAGGATTTTTCATTTCTCAGACAGAAATGACCAAACTACAAAATTGCTTGAAATATCTTGTTAGAATATATAACTAGCAAATCTTTTTTTATTGTTTTCTTTCAATAAGTACAGTTTTTGTACTTTTGTATTGTTTTGTGATCATTGATCTGAGCACATGCACCTGGTGAACATGACCAAAGTTATTCCCAAATAATGTTTGTTTTTTACTCAAACAAGTGCATAAGCTCAGATCAATGAGGCCTACAATCAATACATTTTTAAAAGGAAGTTAAACCTGTGCTAATTGACAGAAAATAAGTTCACGAAGGTCGATCAATGTCAAGATTTTGTGAATAAAGAGCATAATAAGAGATTTACAAGCAATCTTTAAAAGGCTGGTCATTTCTGAAAAGGGACACCAAATTAAGGTCAGGTATTTTCAGCACAGCACAAGGGTCAAAATACTAGCATTTTCATCTCTCTTGAGTCATTTCTGCTTGGGTTTTATAGAATTGATGTTGCTTGTAGATGAATATTTACAATATTAACTCTTTCCTCGCCATGGACAAGTTATCCCGTCTTTTAGAAGACGACGCTTCCCCTCCAAAGCTTCCCCTTACGACTTTTGGCATTTTCACTGTTATACACTGGGGGGCACTATTACATATCTCCTAAATAAAAAACACACCTGAACAGGACAGAGAAACTAGCAATCTCTTATGTAAACAGATGCATAATACAAATAATGTGATCATCAGCAATAGACCGCATATAAACAAAAACTACATAATGTTACGGAGTAAAATGATGATCCAGGAAGTGGTATATGTCTGTGCAAGCTTTGGAGGTGTTGATTTAAAGAGATTTACTGGATTTATGCTTTTATAATCGTATTCAATATTATCCAGATGTAGTTTTTGATAAAAATTTGATTTTCTCACCTTTTTGCTGAAAATTATATATTTTTATGAAACCTACCTATATTCGTGTTGATTAAAACAAATAATAATAATGCTTCAATCTAGAATAAAACGAGTAAAGTAAAAGAAGAGGCTTTGATTTTTCTTTTGGTGTATTGCTTATTCAAATATGCATACAGCAAAATATACTGTAGGCCATTAAATTTGATTGAAAATCATCGCTGGCGGTGCCTGGCAAGTAAAAAAAAAAAATGCTGGCGGGGAAAGAGTTAACTCTGCAGGTTTCCAAAAAATTGCCTTTGTAACACCTTGTGCTGAAACGTTGAGGTCTTTAAATATGCTTTCAGTGTTTGTTATGGTTAGTTTCAGTCAACTAATGACTTTTTTTAATCCCTGACAGGAACTGTTTTTGTTGTTGCCAGATGCTCCTGAACACTTGAGAAGTGATCTTGACTGAACTGAGAGACGAAAAAAAAAAAAATGGGAAAAAAAAAATCCAGAGACTGGTCCACACGAGCTCAGAGACGTGTGGATGGAGTTGAATTGCATTTCTCCTTCCAGCTACGTAGCCTTTTAACCCCACACTGTGACGATCATGAAAGCCTTACACAGAATAAACCCAAAACAGCCCCTTTGCAAAATCATGTTTTTTTTGGGTGTGGAGTTTCTGAAATTGATTCGTCTCTGTGGGAAAAGCTTACGCTCTTTCATCATTGTTTTTTTGTTTTTTTTTCATTGCTTTTTTTTTTAAAGAAAGCAAGAATGCTGTCTGGAACACTTAAGTGTGATATTCAAACAGAAAATGGACAGTAGCATCACATACCCCTGTACTAAAATAATTGAGAACAGAAGAGAAGCAGAAGGAATGAGGTGAATCCTTTTCCACCGCAAAAGTTTGTACATTTTATATTGAGTAAAAAAGGCCTGTTTGTGCCATTCGTGTGCTAGTGCTGAATTCAGATCATCCTCTGCCTTTAGTTTAAGCCTAGCGTCCTTAAAACTTTGCACCAGACGGCAGGAGATCTTCAGCACACCCTTGGTTTGCCTTTTCATCCCCACCGAGAGCGACGTCCTGACTTCTTCATGGGACAAAACGTCCTCATTTGTTTGTTACTGAATTATTGCTCCGCTTCATCAGGTCACCCAGCAGCTGCTTTAGCTCGACTGCGAAATGTTTCTTACTTTTTTTTTATGATTTTACTGTCTTTAAAAAAAAAATGAATAAAATAAAATAATTTTTAAGAGTGACTGCACATTCATAGCCTTGTTGATTTCTGGCTTGTAAAGAGCTGTGGATGTAATTATGGATTTTAAAGTGTTATTCGGACCCTCTATGATGGACAAATAATTTTTTCCCAGGTCACATGTTTTCAATTTCTCACAATGCTATTTTTTTGGCTTTTCTAGGTTTTGCTGGCTTTGCTAAACCAAGCTTTTGTTGTGTTCGGCATCAGCAGTATTTCATAATTCGTTTAACATTTTCACAAGTGCTTCTTCCTTCATAACCATGGGTTCTTTGTTCACAGACTTAAGTGTCTTATGGTCACGGTTATGTTTGTGTAATCTGGCCTTGTCTTTCTTGCTTTCTTCACCTTAAACGTTGATTCCTTACATATTTGTAACACAGAAGTCGGAGGTGATGTGCTCGGGCCCGCCATGTATCCGGCGTACTGTAGTGTGTTTATCGAGCGTGTTTGTATCTTGAAGATACTGCTGTTTGTTTGCTTCTTTTTCAAGTCCGGTCTTCTGTTTCTGCCATGCTTTTGGTTTCTCGTGAACATCACACACGTCTGTGTGTGTCGTTGACCAATTATCTTCCTTTACTTTCTTTTGAAACCAACACAAAATGTCACGGCCCTCTTTGATACACGGAATGCATTACAGTCCAAAGCAACTAATGTGAATTTTTGTCATCGTGAAGAGAACGAAACGGTTGTGGAACTCAATGCAAACTATATTTTTTAAACTTGTATATTGTACATGAATATCTTGTAGAGGAGAATGTACTTACTAAACATGTAATTGCCATTAAGATATACTGTATGTTTAACCCAGCAGCATTTCTTCTCGTGCCAGACGGTGAGCCTTACAGAAGCTAATAGGGTTGATCGTGTTGTTCGCCTAGCAATGCAATTAACCGACATGAACTCCTTGATAACAATAAAAAAGAAGCTCACATCTTCATACTCGAGTCCTGTTTATTTACAGTAAGCTGTATGATTTATTTTTGATGGATGCATGGATGAATGTAAAGGAGCAGTTTACTTAAAAATGAACATTTGCAAAAAATATATATGAGTTTGTTTCTAGATAGATAGATATCTACATAGATGCTCTGCAGTGAATGGGTGCCGTCAGAATGAGAGTCCAAACATCTGATAAAAACATCACAATAATCCTCAAGTTTATAACATCACACATAATCTGACGGCACCCATTCACTACGTCACATAATATGACGGCACCCATTCACTGCAGAGGATCCACTGGTGAGCAAGTGATGCAGTGCTACATTTTTCCAAACCTGATGAAGAAACAAACTCACCTACATCTTAAATAGTTTAAGGGGCAAGTAAATTTACAGCAAATTTTCATTTTTGGGTGAACTATTCCTTAATGTTGCATATAAGAATGATATTTTAGGTGAACATCAGATTTTGTTTTTCTTCCTCTGAGATCTGGGAACGTCGCTCCAGTTTTTGGGAACGATCATAACAGGTAATGTTCTGCAAAACAATATTACTTTTGTGATGTAGACATTACACAGCCTCTTTCATTTAATGTCATAAAATGGTAAAAAGCAATGGGCCGAAGCTAATAGATGTATTTGTGCTGGACTCTGTTTTGTTGTTGTGCAGCTGTTTCACTGCAGGGATGTGAACTAAACTCTGAAGACTGACAAGTAAGTAGTGAAATATAAGTGAATATATATATTATATTATATATATATATATATACAGTACAGACCAAAAGTTTGGACACACCTTCTCATTCAAAGAGTTTTCTTTATTTTCATGACTATGAAAATTGTAGAGTCACACTGAAGGCATCAAGGGTTATTTGAGCAAGAAGGAGAGTGATGGGGTGCTGTGCCAGATGACCTGGCCTCCACAGTCACCGGACCTGAACCCAATCGAGATGGTTTAGGAGTGAGCTGGACCACAGACAGAAGGCAAAAGGCCCAACAAGTGCTAAGCATCTCTCGGGGAACTCCTTCAAGACTGTTGAAGACCATTTCAGGTGACTAACTCTTGAAGCTCATCAAGAGAATGCCAAGAGTGTGCAAAGCAGTAATCAAAGCAAAAGATGGCTACTTTGAAGAACCTACAATATGACATATTTTCAGTTGTTTCACACTTTTTTGTTATGTATATAATTCCATATATAATTCATAGTTTTGATGCCTTCAGTGTGAATCTACAATTTTTATAGTAATGAAAATAAAGAAAACTCTTTGAATGAGAAGGTGTGTCCAAACGTTTGGTCTGTACTGTATATATATATATATCTGTCTTATTTTAATTCTATTTATAAACCATTATAGTATTTGTTAATATTTTAAATTAGCTTCTATTTTATATTTCTTATTATATTTCTATTTTCCGTTTTCATTTTAATTAGTAAATTTTTTTGTCATTTTGATGTGTTTGCCATTTCTGTTTATTTACAAAGAAAAAGAAAATAGTGAAATAGCAGTGGAGTTATGGAAAATTAGACCATTCGTTTTGTCTTGTTATATCACTATTTGTGTACTCTTACAGTATTTATTAATGTTTTTAATGATTTTCAATTATATAATTTCAATTGAACCTTTTAATTTATTGAATGCTTTTGTCTATTTTAAACCTTAAAAAATATATATTATTATTTAAAATGAGTATTTTAGTTGTAGTACTACCAGTTTTACTTCAAATAATTGTACTGACAAAGACTTTTCAGGTGAACTACAAAGAAATAAATTAGTAAAATAATGCAATTATGGAAAACAGCGATACATTTTTATTTTATTTTTGTATTACCTATATAATATTTATTTGTTTATTCATATTTTGAATTATTTTTTTCCTTTTTATATTTTATTTTGTTTATTGATGTTTTTTAGTCATTTTTATTTATTTTTATATTTTACTATTTCTCTATTTATTTGTATTTTAACTTTTTCAAGTAGTTACAAAACAGTACTAAACATATGTAAATGACGATGAAGTAAAATAAAATCAATAATAATAAGGAATGGCAGGCGCATCGCTCTGTTGCGGTCTCTTATTCAGTCTCTTTTTCAGTTCAGTGATGTGAGGCTGTGAACTCTCTCATGATTTAATATGAAGCATTTTCTCATTCTGCTCACTCTCAGCTTCCACTCTCATTTCATTTGACCCCTGAACAGCAGGATCTCTGACCTGAGATCAGCAACTGAATGAAAGAGACTGTTATTTCAAGGATCGAGGATCATGTTTTTAAACTGCAGCAGGCGAGTTACAGTCACAAATGTGATGCAGGAGCATTTCATTCTTATTATTTAATATTGTAGTATTTATTAATTTTTTTAATTAGCTATGGGTTATGTAGGTTATTTACGTGAAATAAACAATTACTGAAATGAAGTATAGAATTTCAGCTAGTTTTGTTAATGTTCAACATTACTCATTTTAATTTAGTGTAATTCTATAATAAAAAATATAAGCAAAAAAAAAAAATTTTATAAAAGCGATATGGTTACACAAACATTAATGCACACATATATATACACCCATATATATAAACCTACTTCAAATTACAAAAACACAATATTACTAAAAACCTTTAAAAGAATTGGGAAATATAAAAATAAAAACCTTCAAAATATTAATAAAATTATTTTTTAAATATTACAATTATTCATATTACTAGAATTATTATTTATACTTTAGAATTTTTTTCTGTTTTAGTAATTTGTAAAGGTGCTTTTGTAATTTTGTTTTTTACAAAAAAATTCCCTTTTTCATTTTAATTTTATTGTAGTAATTTTCTTTGTTTTAGTAATATTTAATGTGCTTTTGACGTTTTCCTTAGTTTTAATAATATTATATTTTTATGTATTAATATTACATTTTTTGTTGAATTTTTTTTATTTTAAGTTTTGTTCTAATAGTTTAAGTGTTTAAATATTTAAGTGTAAATTTTAGGGATATTTTTTCAGTTTTTAATCTAGTTTCTAGATTAAGTTTTTAACCTAATATTTGCATTTTATATAAAAAAGATTGTCATCAGTTTTAGTTTTATCATGTGTCCTTTATGACATTATTTGGCTGTAATTCTAGGATAATTTGCTTCAAAAACAATCACAAGGGGGCAGTAGAATCCCATGAGGTCACACGGTCACTGACGACTGGAATTTTGCTCAGGATTTATAATTATAACAAATTACAGCATAACTGGTCATTCTGAATGTGACCTTTTAAAGGTAAAGAGCCGGTGAAAGATGGTAATTGAATACTAAAGAAAAGAGTTCATGTGAGATAACCAAACTGGATGACAAGGCGTATATATAAAAGATTATTGCTATATGTATAAATTACAGCAATAATGCAAAATGATGTACAGACCTACAGAAAGAAATGTGGGGCAGAAGGGCTGGATATTAAAAATAAATAGTTGACACCACCACCATCATCATCAATCATCATCTTCTTCTTCTTGAGGTATGTGTGTGGTGTAAATGAATTGTGCAGTTTCTTTCTCATTGGATGCCTGCACGGCTCGGTCAGACAGGATTGGGTGGGGTTTGGCTTTTCTTCTCCCTAAAGACAGTATTAAAGCATCATTCCTGCATCACTGTGGAGGAGACAGAGAAACAGAGAGACGCACGTCTTCATCAGCTGAGCGCAGGAGGAGAGCGGTGAGAGGCTTCACATCACTGACAGCTTGCATCAACTGCAACTCAGATATTCAGATACAGAATGATCATTCATTGCATTTCAAGCATTTAGGTGAATGCATTGGGTCAGGACTCAGGAGGAGGTTTGTGATTGTTATGCATGTCTCTAAAAGCTGTTTAGACTGGTCCTGGATCAGCTCTATTATTAGACATATGCATTGCAAATAGAAAGCAACACAGATGGCAGAAACAGTCATGCATGTTGTGCAATTAATGCGGCGTGATTAAAATTGATTTTTGAGTTAGTGGCTCTCTTCTTTGGTGGACTTTGGTCGAAATCTGCTTAGCTTTGAACGAGACTGCTCATCAAATAGTTTTTGAGAAACATCCTCAAAAGGCTGCTGATGAGTGTGTGTTATGTAAAGGGAAGTTGAGTTTTTTTTTTTATATCTGACGGCATTCAGAGTCAATAAATGTTGCTTTACAGACACATCTACAAGTTTTTGAGTTTAAAAAGAACCCTTTTTCTTTTGCACTTCAAAGCTTTGCATCATTTTAGAGTCTTGGATGATAGAAAAGCAAAGTCATTCTCTGGAAATGTGTTGTTGTGGGTCAGGGCCCATCCAGGTTTCTTGTGTATATAGTTATAGTCTAAACTCCAGCATTCTTTCAGCTCTGATCTTTCTCTAATTCCTCAACGCTTGACTGACTGTGCGTGTGATTAGTGGCTTTCTTTGCTCTCAGCTATCAGATCAGCTTCTACTTCCTCAAGATGGGATGCTGAAAATTAAATGTACTCTATGGTTAAACTGATCACTAGTAATAAATATTAACTCTGTAAATCCTGACATATAAAGTAAAGTAAAATCATTTTATTTTAAATGGAACCGTTTATTTGAATTTTAGACAATTTCTTGCATGTGTTTTTTGTTGAGCATCACATTTGATACATCAGGCATTAATGGCTCTTAATAGTTTGACATAGTGAAGCATCTCAGTTTTATTCAGAGGTCCAGTCTGAACAAAAATATGCAAATTTGTGCAGATGCTGATATTTTTATGGACAAAAGGTGAGATGAAATTCTGTCAGATTTTAATGTAAATCAACAAGATCTTTATAACCGCATAGCAGATACTTACATTAAGTGAAATAAAACTTCTTTCAGTTTATATCTTCAGCAATATATCTTAGTAAGATGATATTTAAATGACCAAATTATATAATGCAATACAATGATGATTGAGAGATATATCTAAACAAATAAACACTCAAAAGTTTAATCATCGTATTTGAGACTCACATTAAAAATTATTTTCTTAAAAAAAGATAATCAAGTAAACCTATGCTGCTTTAGTCCAGTAAGTGTTTGTCTTGCAATATTACTAACAATATCAAAGTTATTCTTATCTTTACTTTATAAAAATCAGTAAAGATGTAAGTTTTGATCATTTTAGAGGCTTTAGAAATTTGCATAGTTGATGGGGATTATAATACCCATGTTTGGTAATTATGCATCATTTCTGGCATTTCTTGTTTTGTCTCAGTGGACAGATGAAGCCTTTATCATATAATAGATGTTGTGGGCTATAGCATAAATTAAATAGTGAAGAAGCAGCTGTGTGCTTCCCTACTGCAGACAGATGGCCATCACAGGTATAAAGCTCATGTGCATTAATTGTAGGCATAAAAATATAAAAATGCATTTGCAGTGCTTTTCTTCCATGATGTGGAAAACAAGATATTATTCCAGGAATAAATTCAGGGCAAGATTTGGTTTTACCGAACTGAACACCTTTAATATTGCAGACACTAGTCCATATCGAGATTTGATTAAATGCTCTACTTTTGATTTATTCATCCAAAAATGGCCGAATTCCATGACGTTCTGCTTTATACAGAAAGTTCAATTTCCGTGATTCAATCCCTGTCGCTTTTCAAAAAGGGGTGAATTTATGAATGAAAGTGTGAAAGTTCTGACACAAAACGAAGTTGTTACTTATCCTCATGCTTTTTAAAAGTGGGTAACGTATCACGTAGGCTACACTGTAATGTTAGTTATTTATAATCTCAAAGTCTGTGCTTACATTAAAGCTTCATTTATTGATAGATAATCAATTTTTACCCAATTTTTCCTCCTGAGTTTCAGGCCGGTAACACACTGGCTGCGTGTTGTGAGCGTGGCGTTTCTGCTGCGTGGCGGCTGCTCCACGTTTTCTGTGTTTTTATACAGTCTATGGTCTTTACACACCAGAATCGTGCCTGACGCGCTGCTGCTGCTGTAGATGACATAGAGGGAGACCGCCGACAGACCAGGATTTGTCTTCATGACAACAATATCTATACTTCATGTTGAGCATAAATATAAAGCCTACTGATAAAGGACACCGTCAACAGTATTGACGGCAAAATAGACAGGTGCAATATTTGAAAATCGAAAATTTTTAATTTATTTTTTAAATTACATTTATATCTGAATATATATCAGAGTTCGGAGGGCGTTCGCGAATCATTTGAGTCAGTTCGGGAGTTCGGAGCGGGATCGCGAATCATTTGAGGCAGTTTGGGGATCGCGAATCATTTGAATCAGTTCGGGAGTTCGTAGCGGGATCGCGAATCATTTGAATCAGTTTGGGAGTTCGTAGCGGGATCGCGAATCATTTGAGTCAGTAATGGGGATCGCGAATCATTTGAATCAGTTTGGGAGTTCGGAGCGGGTTCGCGAATCATTTAAGTCAGTAATGGGGATCGCAAATCATTGAGTCAGTTCGGGAGTTCAGAGCGGGATCACAAATTTGAATCAGTTCGGGAGTTCGTAGCGGGATCGCGAATCAAATCATTTGAGCCAGTTATGGGGATCGCGAATCATTTGAATCAGTTTGGGAGTTCGGAGCGGGTTCGCGAATCATTTGAGTCATTAATGGGGATCGCAAATCATTTGAGTCAGTTCGGGAGTTCGGAGCGGGTTCGCGAATCATTTGAGTCAGTTCGGGAGTTCGTAGCGGGTTCGCGAATCATTTGAGTCAGTTCGGGAGTTCAAAGCGGGTTCGCGAATCATTTGAGTCAGTTTGGGGATTGCAAATCATTTGAATCAGTTCTGGAGTTCGTAGCGGGATCACGAATCACGAAAAACTCGCGCTTGTAAATTTTCAAATTGGCCTTAACCTTTAATCCATTGCTTCCAACTGGGGTGGCCACCCCGGTAGATCCGCCCCTGCCGATCAGGAATCGATTAGACTGATTAGGTTTCTGGTGACGTGAGTTAAAGCAGAGCAAGTCGTGACATTTTGAGGAAAACATTGGATAGATTTGGACATTGTTTTAATACAAATTAATCAAGTTAATGTGTTGCATATTTGTCTGTTATAATAAATGAAACAGGCAATATTGCTGCACTCAAAAAAATCATGGCATGGTTTATTATGAACTATTTGCATCTATTTGATTTTATTTAAATAATAATAATTATTTTCATTTGGAAAACAATTTGATTAATTCAGACAGAAAGTGTGAACATGGTTCAAACAGCTATGACTATGAAACAAGCTATATTCAATTACTTAAAAATGTATGAAATTAAAACAGTTGATTTATTTATTGATGATAAATATACAAACCTGGTTATTATATATTTAAAATACATTTTTATTAATACTATTACAGAATCTGACCTGGTTCCTTTATGTAGTACTTACAAGTTTATTAGGTTATGTAAAAACTGTGTAATTCAAAAGGATGGAATTTTTATAATATTTTTATATTTTTATACAAATACTCAGATGTAGGTTTAAATATTTTCAGTACAACACTACATTGTTCACAATAAGACCAGAAACATGCATTAACATGCATCAATTTAGATTTCTCTTAACAGAAACATTCTCCTATTCCTCTCTAATCAGAATTGCAAAGGGCCCGCAACCGAGCCTTGAGGTACACTGCTCACTTTTCTGAGGTCTGCATGGAAATATCTGCCTTGTAGAATTCATTGGGTGTTCAAAGGCATGTAAAAATAAGGGTAACCCTATTTGACAGTCCACACTCAGCTCTCCATGGATTTAACACCATTCTGCATCCGTTAACTTAAAGGGAGACTCATCGAAATGGTGGTAAAGGGATAAACTTTGTTGAGGTTCTCAGTAAGCCAGTAAGCCGCTTCTTACCAATGAAGCTCTTGACGTCTAGAGTAGGTGGATGATCTTATGTGTGCTGATGCTGATGTTGTGTTAGTGTGCATTCTGTGACAAGAGAAACTGCAGTGTGTTTGTTACAGGAATATGTTAAGTAGGTCAGATACAGTGTGTCAGATGCCCAAACTGAGCAAAAATTAGCAATTTGGTGCAGTTGCTGATATTTAGATTACCATAAAGACATGAAATTCCAATAGCTTGTAATATAAACCAACAAGATCTTAATAACAATATAGCAGATATTTAAATAACATAATATAAATATCTGTGTTCACGCTTCATCGCCCAATAATGTCTTAGTAAGATGATACTTAAAAGCCTAGTTTTATGATCAAAACATGTAATGCAATGCTGACTGAGGGATGAACAAATAAACATTGCTCAAAAGCTTGATAATCACATTTGATACTCATTTAAACATGATTGAAAAAAAAGATAATCATATAAACCAAACTTGAAATATTACTGACAATATCAAAGTTATTCTCATGTTTACTTTATAAAAAATTGGATTTCACAGCAAAAAGACACTATATGAAGGAGGATATTTTCACAATTATAGTGAAAGACCTTTTAGTATCTAAAAATGTGAGTCATTTATCAGGCTACAGAAGTTTTGTTCAACAAAGTTTTGATCATGTTAGAGGCCTTAGAAATGTAATACAGTAGGCTTTATAGGGTTAAGTGGCATGTATGCAGGTTTGTAAGATGTACTTTGAGATACTGCTAAACTATTATATATCACCTCTGCTTCCTATTTTTTGGCTTTGCTAGAATCCATTTTTCTAGGTCGCTGGGCCTTTTGCAGTGGACATGCAGACAGACCCTTTAGGAGCACATTGTGTTGTGAAGCTAAAATGCCTCGGTTTCTTTTTACGTCACATCAATTTGTGGAGCGTTTCCGTGGGCTAGTGACGCTTCTCCTGCTCGGCAGCTGCTGATGAATTCCAAGTGACATGGGTTTTTCTCTTGGCTTCGTGGCGCGCCTTTGCTTTCCTGTTATGAAAGCTTCTTAACACCTGATTTATTGGACATGTTCACAGAACAATGTCCATTTTGTGTAAAAATTTCTTGGAATTTTTATTTAAAGCAAAGAGATGAAAATGAGAAATGCTTTGGAGAAGAAGGTGAAAAGTCAAACTGGATTTGAATCCTTATCTACAATATGAGAAACATGGCTTAATGCGTCTGGAGCTTAATGCCAAGTGTGCACAATAAGAATGAAGCAATCCCATCTTGTGATGTTTTAAAAAGAGCAATGTTGTTTTAATGTCTTTGATATACTATTATAGTTTTTTTTGTATATTTTATATAAGATTGATTATTTTCTTTGTTTATATTGTTGCTTTTAGTTGCATTTTAGTCGTTCAGTTTAAAGCAAATGCATTGGCAACACTGTATCTAAACACTGTAAAATTGCATGATAATTGCGATTACAGCTTAGTACGATTAAATCTGATATATTACACATTTATTGTATTATTATTTTTTTGGTACTCTTTCATAATTTGCAAAAATGTAATTTATAACAGTAATATATTTCTCTTTTTTTCTATTTAGAGTCAAAACATACTTCAACTACTAAAATATTATATTTAAATTATATAACAATTTAATATTATTCGACATTAAAGAAATTAACATGCAAATATGTGATTCGATAATTGAAATTTTAACTTAAAATCTCAGGGGGCCCATGGAAATGTTACGAATAATTTTAATGATTTAAGAATCCTAAAAAAAAGTTTAGGTTAAAGGCGAATTAAATTTGAACAGGAATAATAAATACGTTTGGATTTGAACAGGACCAGGGTTGCCAAATATACACACGATGTAAATCAAATTACAAAAAGATGCAAACAGCAGCACTTTACATGAATAAGCATCTAAACATCCCATGTGTAAAACTTATTTTGGTCCACTTATTCGTCTTTGATATGATAACGCTGACATGTTTGTGTAAAGACAGAGCTTTAATGAGTTTACACCAGCACATCTCTCTGTTTACCTCCCACTCGACAAATAACATCCCCAATTAATCCCAGCATCTCGTTATCCCACATCTCATTAACCTGCATTCTGCTAGAAGTGAGATTAGCTTGATGTATTTAATACAACATTCTGGAAGGTTGTGGACAAATGGAGCAGGGGTGGAGGAGAGCAGGTGTTTTTGCTAAAGTCGGCTGGTGGTTGGGTGTCTATAAGCCCCAAGGCGTATATAAATCACAGCACAAGAGCTCACTAGAGTGTATTATAGGTAATAATATCAGCTGCTCTGGAACAGCTGAGGTTCTAGATTGTGGATGTGTGCAGGGTTGTAGAATAGAAGCAGTGTTTTCCAAATCCAGGCGTGCTGACATCGCTGATAAAAATCAGTATCATGTGCCAAATGCCTCATCTGGTTCCAGAGCGCACAATGATGTGGATTTAGCTTTTAATATGTGCAATCACTTTGCTAATGAAGCTCTGTTGGCTTGTAGTTCTTCAGTGGTTCTTTGCAGCATCTTAGGTTCCTCAGTGAACCCTCTAAAATGTTCTTTGTTTCAATCTTAAAGTTAAAGGTTCGTTATTGTCATCGATGGTTCCATAAAGAACCTTCAATATTTAAAAACCTTGCCATTGCGCAAAAGGTTCTTTAAAGTGGAAAAGGCTTTTTTTGATGATTCAAATGTTTGCAATCTTAAAAATAAAGGTTCTTTATTGGCATCAATGGTTCCATGAAGATTTTCCTTTTTATTAACTTTAATTTTTAAGACTCTCTATGGCTATTCGATTATTATAAATGTTGATGATGATTCACTCTTTCAAATATCTCTTCGAAAAGGGTGTCATAGAACAACCATTTTTTGGTTCTGGTTACCAATTCTTGAAAGAAAACATTTTCTTAGTGTGTGAAAAAAAAATGTAAATAACCTTGTTCCACTATAAAGAACCTTTTGTTCAATGGAAACATTGCATGGATGTTATATATTCTTTATTGAATCATCAGTTCCAATAAAGAGGCTTTAACCCTTTAACAGCATATATAGTTATATGAAGATGTATCGTTATACACTTTTAAAAATAAAACTTCCAAAAGTGTGTTCATAGTGATGCCATGGAAGAACCATTTCTGGTTCCCTAAGGAACCTTTAAGTGAACAGTTCTTAATGATCTAAAGAACCTTTTTCCACCACGAATAACCTATTGTGGAATAAAAAGATTCCATCGATGTTAAATGTTTTTTATGCAACCATTGATTCCAATAAAGACATTTTTTTTTAAGAGTGTAGGTGCTTCAGATTAGTGATTTCTGGGTTCTTTAAAGCACCAAAATATAGATGTTTAACTAAATATCCTTGTATAGAATGGACTGCTTAGTTTCATATAAGAATATTTAGTGTATAAAACTCACCCAAAGATTTCCGCAGCTGTGCTAGCTTTTTATTGAACTTTCAGAATTTCACGGCTCAGTAATATTGAATTCGCTTTAGCTAATAATACAATAATGCAATCAATATCCTTAATGTCCCAGCATAGAAAATGACCCCCCCCCCCCCCAACAGCTGACCCTACCAGAAAGACTCTGATTGATCTATTGTAGTCTGTGACAAAGGGTTTCTCTGTGTCTTAATTCACCCTTCCACAAATTACAGCCTTAAAAAGATCTTAAATCAGAGCTGATGGTCTTTAATTCCTAAAGTTATGGCCTTAAATTGTGCATGCATGCAAAAAATTTATGTCTTGTTTTCCAATACAAATACCCGTTGGAGACACATGTTCATGCTTTCTATGGAAACGGCTGATGAGATGAATAGTGACAGTGCTGGTGAGAGTGTGATGTAATTTCAGAACAGAATCTCCCCTTTACTCGGTCTCGATGTCCTCCTCCTCTTCTTTTCAGCTCTAGATGGCCATCAGTCATGTCCTCTGTCACCTTGACATTTTCAATCAGCGGTTCGAGTGTCTCTGTGGGGACGGAATAGAATTTGTCCAACACGCCGGAAAGAGCAGTGCATCGACTCATTAATGCTATGACATGCTCTAATGTCAAAAGGCACCGAGCGGATTTCACTTTCGCTGGAGATAAAGAGCAAAACAGCTGTTGTAATTGCTCTACCTTTTGAAAATTATTTCCTGACCGATGCGTCTCTCCGTATGCGCAGCACGGTGTTCCTCTAAAATCCCCTCTGTTGGTTGATTGTGATTGGGTAATCATACAGACAGATTGGGCCGCTGGGAGCTTTTGGTCATAAATTAAAGCATTCTGTGCTCCAGTTTGGTTTGGCTGCACGCTGGGTGTAATTGACTGTTGTGTTCTTGTTCTTTAGAACGGACTGCGAGATGTACGGCAGACAGATGGAGTCCACCGCTGGAATCGAGGAGCTGACGGACGAGGAGAAGGAAATTATAAACAGCGTGCTGGCGCGAGCTAAGATGATGGAGGCCATGGAGCAAGAGAGGATTGGGTGAGACGTTGACTTGAAGTCGTGTTGTTGTTCTGCTCAATCTACTCTATTTCTGTTGTGCTTTATATGAAACAGATTGATTCACAGGAAAAAAATAACAGAATTAATGATGCAGACGTCTTCAAATATGAGACCGATTCAAATTCTGCTTTAAAGTAGCTCTAAAGAGACTTTTTTTTCAGTTCAATGTTGATTCAGTTCAGTTCAATAACAGTGTCGATTTAGCTAATTCCATCCATTATGAAACAAATTCAGCTCCACAGTGTGAACATTTCTCAGCAGATTCTTCTCAGATTGAAATATCTATCATCATATTCATTGTGAAGCTTTATTCTCCTACTGTATGTCAATTATTGACTCATTTGTGTCCGTTTCTATTTGTCCCATGATATATTAGGAGTAACAACTGAGACAACTTTGATATTTCAGGTACAGTAAATAATAATGGAGAACATTAGGTCTCTTCAGATAAAAAAGAGCCATGTTTATCCAATGAAATATGTCCACTGCCAGATGGAAAGAAAAATCAAATAATGAGATGTCTTTACTGTCTCAACTGTCTGTTGAAGGTGGGAGTAAGATTAAATGGAGACCAAATGAAGATTCGTTAATTCGTTTTACAATATCCATGATGTTTTTTAAGTTCTCTTCCTCATTAATTGTTATAAAAGTTGTGTCCTTTTGTATTCATCATAAGGCAATTTTGAGGAAAAAACTGAGATGAGGTTAATACTTAGAGTATATAGAGCACTCCATTAAGTTTCTGTTCATTTCTGTGCAAATGAAATATTCCTCTGTCCAAGAAAAACAGTTTCAAAGAGTAAAACAATCAAACAGAGACCTAATGTCTGAAACCTGAAGCTTCATGCTTGTTTGGTTGTGTTTTATATTGTCTACATGATTTAATTTTAAGCTCCCTGCTCGTACAGTATGTGTCTCGTGTGTCCATTTTTATTCCTAATACGGCATGACACCTGGAACAAAGTTGATATCAAAAGTTGGGCTTTGAAAGACAGAAATATAATTGACCTAATGCACTGACACTATTGGATGAGAACAAAACTTGAGCTGAATAAAGACACCAACTTCAGTAATACAACTGAACTGATTAAACACTGAACTAAATTACTATTACACTATTGTCTTCTATAAAGCTGCTTTACAACTTGATTTACTCTATTAATTGTTGAATTTTATAACATTGGCACTATTATTTCCCTGTTAATGTGATTAATGTGAGGCTGCCTTGAAGCAATCCATACTGTATAAATAAATGCATTTCACTTTTCCCGAACACTCTGTCTTCTACTGGTTGACCAAACAGGTTTTTTTTCATATAAATGTGTTATCTTCAGGGTCACATATGCTATCACATTATCACACACAGGACTGGACTCAGTAGCTCCCGTAGCAAAAGCAATACTGACCAACACCTGAGAAGAACACCTTCCTTCTCATTCTCTCTCTCTCTCTTTCTGAGCACTTTGCTTGTGTAACGTCTTAACTCACTGTTCTTTACGTCAATACATTACAACAACGACATGGAGGATGTGCAGAAGTGTGCTGACCTTATACTTGGATGTTTTTTGTCCCGCAGGCGTCTGGTAAATCACCTGGACAGCATGAAGCGGACGGCCTGCGGTGATGGTTACTCGCGTTGTTTATTCTGCGGCCAACAGTTCGGCCTGACGGGCGTCAGAGCGGTCGTGTGCACCGAGTGTAAAAAGGTAAACATGCATTCGCCAAGCCTTTGACCTCATGCAATTATTTAATGCATGCTGAGTCCTTCTTCCCTTAACGATTTGTCCAGAAATAACCCAGCTGAAATGAATGCGTGATATGCATTTATATTTATTATGCCCTGTCTATAACTGAGTCATGTGCACATTTGAGAGGGATTCCAATCAGTCTGCATGATCAGAAATAATGACACGGTCTTCTGCGATGCATGACCCAAAGATCAGTAATCTGTTTAATGACCCCAGAGGAGATGTTTAGTGTGTGGCTGTTTTTACTGATGGAAGTTAAGGCCATCTGAATGCGTTTACAGCGCCGTCTGTGTTTCACCCCCACAGAACATGTGCACTAAGTGTGGCGTTCAAAGCGTCACTCATTCCAGTCCAATATGGCTGTGCAAAATCTGCAGTGAGCACAAAGAGGTGAGATGCATGGAGGTATATCTCAATTGTGTTTTAGCAATAACAGTTCAGACAAAACCTCATCATTTTGCATCATTTTGCTGTTCTTTCCACACTAATGGAGACTTCTCCAGCTCATCCTGTTCAGACAATGACAGTTCATTGCGACCGTGACTTCCAAGGTCCAAAAAGTGCAATTAAAGCATCATTAAAATAGTCCATGCGACGTGGGCTAAAATCCAAGTCTTCTGAAGTCACATGCTTTGAATGAGAAACAGATTTAAGTCATTTATTTGTGGAGCTCTTAAATTACTTTCAGACGTGTTGTATCAAGTTTGATGATGTTGATGCAGTGTTTTTTTTTTTTAGATATTATTGACATAGTATTATGGTTTTTGTTAATATAGTTTGAATTCGATTTTATTTTTAAATATTCTTTTGGCAATTTATTTTTAGTTAAATGAAGTGATTTTTTTCATATTTATTCATTTTTAAAAATTGTCTATAAAATGCATTACATTTTATTTAGTTATTTTAGTACTTGAACTAAGCAAAATGCTAAAATAAAATGCAAAAAAAAAAATATATATACACACACACATTTGTGATTTGGATATGCAAAATCAGAAGAGCACAAGTCACGTGCTTTTTATCACTGCGATCACTTTAAACTGAAATTTAATGGAAATAAGTTGCATAAATATTGAAAATAAATAATTTCTCACACACTATATGAAAACATCATGTGAGCCATTTCCTGTTTGGGTGAATTATTCATTAAATTTGATATGGATGTAACTGTACTGTGTACTGTTTAAACATCTGTTTTTATTTTCAGAAAAGTGTTTATGCATATCTGCACTTACCTGGCATTGACGAGATCCTTCGTTTTGACGGCTGTGCTTATGCAGCAATTAAACAAATCCATTTCTACAACGTTTTTAAATCAACTCCTAAATGCTCTATAAATAATATTTAAATTAATCCACTGAGCCGCTGACATTTTATATCATAACAGCAGGGTAGAACTGAGTTTCTGCATTTTTATATTCCAGCCATTCCGGCTCCCAGCTGATGCTGATGTGGATGGTAATTGGCTGAGATGAGATTCACAGGTGCTGTAAAATAAAACATAGTAAGATGTAATGCAGCATTGGTTTGCAGTTAACTTGAAAGCATAGCAATCCATTCTATTTTTCAGACTCTATGAATTCCAGCTAATGGTGTTATATACGTACAGTATATTTGATCTCCTGAGATTCAACTGGGTTTGAAATTGCTTAGCTTTTTTTTGTGTGTGTCTTTTAAGCGTATCAAATTACTTGGAAAGTGGAACAGCAAAGATCTGCAAAATGGCTGATTCTTAACCTAAATTTAAATTTCTGTCTTTGGCTGTAGTCAGGCCAAAATTAGTTTAGCAGACTCTTACAGTTCCCTCATGCAAGCGTTTACTAAACTGAGCACAAACGTATGTTATTAGTGGCGAATTAGAATAAATTAGTGTGCAAAAACTACATTAAAGTTGCCAAATGATCATTTATTCTTTCCCAAAGATGCTGAAGCGTTCTGGTGCCTGGTTCTTCAAAGGTTTACCACATCAGATCTTACCCGCTCCTTTACCGATCTCTAATAATAGAGACATCACCAGTGCACCAACTTCAACCAATCCTTCCACCGATCGAGAGCCTTCCGTATCATCACGGCCAAAAAACGGAGGTAAACTCTGTTTCAGTTTGGCTTTGCATTGGACTAATTCCCAATTACAAATTCTCAGTATCATGCAATTTATTTTTTTATGTATTTGCACTAAGCATGGGTAATTTATTGTAATGTTTTCATAATTCATGGTCCAAAGAAACTGCTCTATTTCTATTCAGAGAGCATGCAGGTCAGCGACAGAGAGCAGCAGATATCTGGCAAGTGTCCTGCATTTCAATAACACTAGAAGGAAGTAAAACTTACGATTGCAGTATCATTCTCCTGTTTTCTCCTGTGCTCAGCAGAAACGATGCCCCCTAAACGAGACGAGCATTCTGTCATACCCCAAAGAGCCCTAGAAGAAGACAGAGGTGGACAGTCTATGAGCAGGAGCACAGTTCAGTCCAAACAAACTTACTCACCTGTGGTGAAGAGAGAATTACCAGCGATGAGCTCCAAACCTCCAGTGTCAACCCTTTCCGTGACTCCCATACAAAAAGGTGAGAGATCTCCTGTCAGATACACATAGCATAGGCAGTAATGAATCTGGAATGGGGATATTCTGCAAGTGTATGTGTCCTTTGCTTGCATCGCAGTTCCACGTAAATTCCACGGATTTCATTCTGTGTCAGAATTCAGGAGCAAATAGGTCGTTATAAAGGCAATAACTGACACCACTTGTAATTACGACACACACCAGGGTTATTATAGTTAAATAAAACAAAAACAAAAACAAAAAAACTTTTGCATTACTTGAAATAATTGGGATAGTTCATAAAAACAAAAATGAAAATTTATGAAAAAAAAAAATACTATAGAAGTCAATGGCTACCATCAACTGCTGTTTAACAGCATTCTTCAACATATATATTATATAATATATGTTGTATTCAGCAGAAGACGGAAACTCAAACAGGTTTGGAATAAGTAGAGGGTTAGAAAATAATGACAACATTAAAATATGTGGGCAAACTCTCCCTTTAATATTATGTTATGTGCAAATAAGCATCTGCTTAGTGATAATCATGTCACTGCAAATAATTCAGTAATTATATTCTAAAATATGATTTCCTGGAAAAAATAAGATTTACAAAATTATACCATATTACACACACACACACACACACACACACACACACACACACACACACAGCTCTGTCTATTAAAATGTGAAGATGAATAGACAATCGTAATATGCATTTTGCATATTGTTTTGCAATGTGTCACTGAAATGAACTCATTAGATGAAGCTGATGTTCTTGTTCACTTTACATTTAAATTTAAGATGGACTAGGATTTATAAAGGAAGTTTTTGTGCATATATCAAATAGTGATGTACGTTCACATTTAGGAACATTTTGTGGAAGTCTTCATAAATGTGGTCCCTGGGCTTGTGAGCAGAATGCTGTAGGTTTGAATCCCACAAGCGTTTAATTCGTCGCCACTGTGCCCTTAATCAAGACACTTAACCTCAGATTGCTCCAGTGGACTGAACCTGTAACAAGCGCACTGCAGATTGCTTCAGTTAACCGCATCAGCTAAATGGCTTCTTACAGTTGGTTGATGCATCTGGATGTGTTATCGATCTGGATGTGATTACTGTGTTTCCTTACTTAATTGTTTTTAGTATCAGACTGTTGCAATTGCACATTTATGTTTCCCCACAATCTGCACAATAAGAGCACACGTCACTTGGTATGATTTCTAGATCCTGTGAGTCGATCGGAGGCCATGGCATCACCTGCTATACAGACCAACACATGTTTTCCAGCTGCCAACATCATTCCCTCTTCACGCCAGCCACCACCCCCCACCGCAGAGGATGAAGAGGACGCCAACAGCTATGACTCTGACGATGCCAGTAAGATGCTAATTTGCACTGACATATGGACATGTTTGTACCCCATGGGAACCACAGAACAAAATGGTTTACCGTGCATGCAAGTCTTGCATCACAGATTGCATAAAGTCAGCAGACGTGTGCATGAGACTGTTATTCTTCACTGTCTGCTTTTTCATGCCTCTGACACGATTTTGTCCGCTTTCCAGCCACTCTGGGCATGTTGGACTTCAGTCTGCTCTACGAGGAGGAGAAAAACGAACTGCACTGCAATATAATCAAAGCAAAGGTATTGTCTTTCTTTTGCACCGGAAAAACCTTTCTGAAGGATCATGTGTTCAACTGCTAACCATGCAATTATTCCATCTTTGGTGAAGGGTCTCAAGCCCATGGACTCCAATGGTCTGGCTGATCCTTATGTGAAACTGCACTTGCTTCCAGGAGCCAGTAAGGTAGTGGTCTTTAAAAGAGGTTATGTGATGTGAAAAATACAAATAAAAATGAAGCACATAAAAGTTTGAATCTGACAATCTTCTCAATTGGATTAAAAAAAGAAGTTCTTTACCATGCCTATGTTTATATTTAGTTTTACTGCTCAGTGGAGAAGACTAAAAGGCTAAAACGCTCTTCTGACATATACATCAACTTCATTTTTAGATATGTTTAGGTATAAACAATTATACTCAAGTTAGCTCTGACGACATTATCGCAATGGCTTTTGCCGTTTTTATTCGTAATGCATGTAATGCACATGTATCGCATTGCAACGTTTAGCATTGGACTCTTTCCAACTGATGAATATTAGTTCAACATAACTGCAACATGAAGCTGTACAAGTAGTTGTAGAAATGGTAAACTCACAGAATGTGATGGATGCATGATATCTTGTTGATCTCTTAGTCTAACAAACTAAGAACAAAGACGATTCGTACCACCTTGAACCCTGTGTGGAACGAGACGCTTGTTTATCATGGCATCACTAATGAAGACATGCAGAAAAAGACTCTCAGGTAAAAGCAGCTGTATTTAATGCACTGAAGCTTTCAGAGGTAAATGAACGGACAACATAATGCTAATTGTTTACAGTTCTCCTTCCTCAGTTATTTGCGTGTTGGAATGTGCTGACTTGCATTTTATTTCATTGAATTTACAACGAGATGTATTTTGTTAGAATAGTTTGCAGTGGACTTAATTAAAGCGGTGACATTTCCCAGAGTGGAAAGGGTCATCATCCGAATTGTATCCCGGCAGGCTTTCGGTCAGTGATGAGGACAAGTTCGGCCATAATGAGTTTATCGGAGAGACGCGTGTGGTCTTGAAAAAACTGAAGCTGAACCAGAAGAAGACCTACAATGTGTGTCTTGAGAGAGTGATTCCGGTGAGCTGAAGGGGACAGTAAAACGTCCTGTAGATAGTTTATTATATTTGGGTCATTCCTACACTTTGGACTAAGCAGGTTTGTTGAAATTTTATATATAATATAATAATTGTTTTATTCTTATCAGAGGGAGAAAATTTAGTATAATAACCCTAACAATCTAGATATTTTACACGTGATCTGGGAAATTTTTCCCATTGACATTTTTACAAAACAACATGCAGTTTAATGTTTTAAGATAATGCAGGACTGTTTCTTCATCTGAACAGATTTTGAGGAGTTTTGCATTGCATAACTTTCTCTACAGTGGATCCTCTGCAGTGAATGGGTGCCGTCAAAATGAGAGTCCAAACAGCTGATAAAAACATCCCAATAATCCACAAGTAATCCACAGCACTCCAGTCCATCAGTTAAAGTCTTGTGATGCGAAAAACTATGTGTGCGTAAGAAACAAATCCACCATTAAGATGTTTTTAACTTCAAATCATTATGGGGTCCATAATCTATAATATTGGTTTCTTCAGTGAAAAGTCGTCTTGTCAGAATAAGGAGAGAAATATGCATAGCTCAAACACTGTTAAGCAAATGCGAAAACCAAGTTGCAATGCAGTTCTAAACAAATACGTCGGTGGATTTTGATGCGAGAGGACAAAAAGGGGACAGGCTTGTTTTCTGAAGGAAGACTCATATTTTTTTATTGACTTATTTTTGCCAAACGCAACATTTTAAGGCAAGGTAAACATGCTTCAATGATGAATTTGCTTCTTACAAACATGCAGCTTTTGACTTCACCAGTCATTAACCGATGGACTGGAGTGCTGTGGATTATTGTGATGTTTTTATCAGCTGTTTGGACTCTCATTCTGACGGCACCCATCCACTGCAGAGCATCCACTGGTGAGTTATGTCAAAGATAATTACTGAATGTGCCTTCTAATATTTAAAATTAGCTAATTTAGAATAATTTTACCTCGATTTTACAGGAATTTGTCAAGCGCTTTTTAAAATTATTATTTCTAGGTTAGGTACTAAACATGAATTTGTGTTGAATGGGGTACATTTATGCATGGGAAACCATGTGGCATTTCTTGTCAAATATGCAGTATTGTTTCATGGGGACATATAATCCAAATTGTAGAAATGACCCAAATTGACTTTGCATTGCATTGAATTGACTTGTGTTTATCGCCTGAAACACAGGTGAGATGTACTGCAGGCGCAGGTGCATCTCGTGGCATGGCGCTCTATGAGGAGGAGGTAACTGCACCATACATTGTGTGAAATAAATATGAAAATAAATACAACACTGTGTTCCCAAGAGAGCATTATCATAATCATCTTTTGAGATTCTAGTTGGTATTATCCCCATTGTGCACCTGTGTGCATAATAAGGCATCTTGTTAAATGGTTCAGCTAATTGACTGATCTGTTAATTAGTGTCCACAAGAAGATATATGGGTTTACTCCTCTTCTGTGTGGCATTTTGTAGTTGAAGAATGACGAAAAGGAAGAGGAGAGGGGACGTATCCTGATTTCTCTCACCTACAACAGCCAACAAAGTCGTCTGATTGTGGGTGTAGTTCGATGTGCTCATCTGGCAGCAATGGACTCCAATGGCTATTCAGACCCCTTTGTAAAGATGCAAGTATACAGCAATCCAAAAAGCACTTCTTAAAGTGTCATTAAAATGTTCTCTGTAAGAAGAATCATTTGCTTGGTAGAATTGTTTTGTGAAAGTCATTACGCTCATTTAACACGCTGGATTTTGTGTTTCTGAATTTTTAATTCTGTTTTTCAGTCACTTGAAGCCTGACATGGGAAAGAAAGCAAAGTATAAAACTCAGATCAAGAAGAAGACACTTAACCCTGAGTTTAATGAGGTCTGTGGTGCTAAAACCTGCAGTGAACATCTTGCCACACTCGACACTGACATGACACCATGATCGTGTTTTAATACGCTCTGACACTATAATGAAATAACTTTTTTTGGGGCATATATCGTATGAAATGGACCTGGCAAGATTTTTTTATTTGATTTGATTTCAGGAGTTTGGCTATGAAGTTAAGCATGCTGAACTAGCAAAGAAGACGTTGGATGTCTCTGTCTGGGATTATGACATGGGAAAATCGAATGATTTCATAGGTGAGAAATATATATATTTGTGATGTGTATAAAGCCCAAGACCCAACGTCATGAAAAAAAAAAAATAAGTGTCTATTTAAAGGAATAGTTCTCCCAAATGTGGTCACCTTCAGGCTATCCAATATGTAGATGAGTTTGTATCTTCATCAGAACAGATTTGGAGAAATTTATCATTACATCACTTGCTCACCAATGGATGCTCTGCAGTGAATGGGTGCCGTCAGAATGAGAGTCCAAACAGCTGATAAAAACATCACAATAACCCACACCACTCCAGTCCATCAGTTAATGTCTGGTGAAGCCAAAAGCTGCGTGTTTGTAACAAACACATCCCATCATTAAAATGTTTTTAACTTCAAATGTGTGCTTTTGTCCAAAATACGAGTCCTCTTTCCAGTCATCGCGTCTGAATCAGGAGAGATATCTGCACAGAACAAGCACTGTTTACAAGCCGAAACAGTCAAAAAGAAATAAGTGAGTGGATTTTGATTTCAGAGAAAAAAAGGGGATGGACTTTTCACAGGAGGAAGTGTTATTATGGATTATGGACTCTTATTTTGGCCAGAAGCTTTGGTTTAAAGCTAAAACGTAATAATTAATTGATCAATTTAATTTGTAATTAATTATAACCAATGGTGCAACAAATCAAGCCTTAATAATTGATTTGTTTCTTACAAACACGCAGCTTTTGTCTTCACCAGACATTAACTGATGGTCTGGAGTGCTGTGGATTATTGTGATGTTTTTATCAGCTGTTTAGACTCTCATTCTGACGGCACCCATTCACTGCAGAGCATCGTTTGGTGAGCAAGTGATGCAATTGCAATGCTACATTTCCCCAAATTTGTTCCAATGAAGATAGAAACTCATCTACGTCTTGGATGACCTGAGGGTGAATACATGTTCAGCAACTTTTCATTTTTAGCTGACCTATTTCTTTAAGCTTTTCATGTGTCTCTTCCGCACAGGTGGATGCCAGCTTGGTATCAGCGCTAAGGGCGAATGTCTGAAGCACTGGTATGAATGTCTGAAGAACAAGGACAAGAAGATCGAACGCTGGCATGTTCTGTTGAATCAAAACAACATTGAGGCCGATGACTGAGGTGTCGACAGTATGTGGTTCCATCTTCCAAATGAAGAAATCTCACTTCCAAGCTCGAACTGCTGATAATGTTTACATGTCATCCAGAAAAAAAAAAAACACCTTTGTCTTTGCCTCTCCCGAAACCCTGTGATGAGCTGTAGTGGTCCAACTGAGAAAAACCTAGAAAACCCAGTTACTTTGTTTTTCTGGTGGGAAAAAGACAGTGTGTGATATTCTTTGACTCAGTAAATGCCTTAAAGAACAAAACCTCATGAATACAGATGTGACACAAATATATTAGTCATTAAACCCTGCAACCAAATCAATTCAAGGACACTAGGGAATAAAAAGGACTTTACTAGTTCATGTGAAATGCTACTGTACTGTACACACTATTGTTTGACATTAGAAATATATGCTTTCCTTGCATATGTCTCTTATTCATTTATGTTTATGTTTCAATCAGTATGTCACAGATGAGAAAGACTGTGTAAAACAAATTGTGAGTATAACGTTTAGACAACTATTAGAGCTGTATCCAGACAGGTTGTACAGGTTCAGTATTGCATATGGAAATATCTTGTTGTTTCTATAATGTCGTGTTTCCTAATTCTGCGTTATTATCATTGTGTTGCTTGAATTTATTTCTGTAACATGTTTACGGTTCAGAAAATGGTGTTGGTAATTCACAATACCCAATAAAGTGTTCTCAGCTATCGCCTATGAATCAGTGACGTGAACTAATGAATCTTTCTACAGCCTTCTGGAAACTGGGACAAAGGTTATCAGGTGAACTCGCAGTCTCTGAAGTGTCATGCGAAGCCTGGGTTTCTGGTGTTGTGTCTGATGTTAGTATACTATCTTTCAAGGTCATGTTCTTTAAAATCATTCCCGAAGCTCGACCTTCGAACCGTGACAAGGAATTAAACTTCCCTGGGTCTTTCATGTTTACCTACATCATTATGTAACAGATAAACTCAATGTTTCCTCCAAGCTGACAGGAAATTTCTTTGCTTTTCTTCCATTAGACATAAATGCATGTATTTTTCTTTAGCTATTACGTTTAGAAAAGTATGTGTCATATGTTTATATGTCATAGCCAAAATGAATTGCAAAAATTTGGACTAATTTCGAACATACAGGTCTTTGATGGGTGTTACTTTTCACAATCATGACTTAGAGTGCTGAGAGCATATTTTTATGTTCTGTTTGTATTCAGTGAACATTTCTGCAATGTATTAAGGATCCTGTTGATTGGAAGTTCGCTGTGATTTTGCCAAGCAAGACATGTTACTGGATCAACTTTCAAGATCAACCTATCCCTACCCATAATTCATTCCTAAAATCAGAGGAAAATGACAGTGTTGGGGAAAGTTATTTTTTAAAATAATGCATTGTAGTGAATGTTACAGACATAATTCACCATTGTTAAGTGTAGTTCTGTACACTGTTCTGCATAACTGTTCAGGGATCGTGGTCCCTTTAAATGTTCGGAATGCGTGATGACGTAACACGCAGGTCAGCGCCATTGTTCGGTTATTCTGTTTTTATTTCACAACTTGCGGATGATACAACCCTGATTTTAGAGAATACAAATCAGGTTGGTAAGGCTCTTTTTATCCCACACATTGGGGCGGCGTTAGGGGTGGGCTAAGGGGGCTGGAGCCCCGAATGTTTTCAGTAAAGCCCCGAATGTTTTTTTATTAACACCATGCCATCAATGAGTTTTCATGCCCCTATAAAGTAATTTATATTAGAATTTAAATAAATAAATAAATATCTCTCGACTCTCACGTCCACAGTGTCTGTAAATTTACCCAAGTAAGTTATGCGTTGTCATTCACACCCAACGAAAACCGCCCCGTGCTTATGACTGACATGTAAACTGGCCAACCATCGATGAGCGTCTGTACGATCCAGCCAATGAAATTAGATCTTTTTGAGGCAGGCGGTTTGTTGGCGTGTAGTATTTTACTAGATCAATTTATTTGAAAATTAAAATGTATATTTCAAAAAAATTAATCTTCTTCAAAAAAGGAAGTAAAACCCCCCAGCCAAAACACTTGAAAGCCAAGATACAACAGCTTCAGGTATCTGTAACTTTTAATCGAAGTATTTTATTTCTTTTTCGGTTTTAAATTGTGTCTCATTTAACGTTACATTTTGAACATCTAACAGTTAACAGTTGCGCAGCACAGTCTTTAGGACACACACACACAGACACACACACACACACACCGCTCCGAACTCCCGAACTGATTCAAATGATTTGCGATCCCCAAACTGACTCAAATGATTCGCGAACCCGCTCCGAACTCCCGAACTGATTCAAATGATTTGCGATCCCCAAACTGACTCAAATGATTCGCGATGCCGCTCCAACTCCCAAACTAGAATCAGATGACTCAAATGATTCGCGATCCCACTACGAACTCCCGAACTGCTTCAAATGATTTTCGTTCCCCAAACTGACTCAAGTGATTCGCGATCCCGCTACGAACTCCCGAACTGACTCAAATGATTCGCGATCCCGCTACTAACTCCCGAACTGACTCAAATGATTCGCGATCCCCAAATTTACTCAAATGATTCGCGATACCGCTACGAACTCCCGAACTGATTCAAATGATTTGCGATCCCCAAATTGACTCAAATGATTCGCGATCCCGCTCCGAACTCCCGAACTGACTCAAATGATTCGCGATCCCGCTACGAACTCCCGAACTGACTCAAATGATTCGCGAACCCGCTACGAACTCCCGAACTGACTCAAATGATTCGCGAACCCGCTACGAACTCCCGAACCGACTCAAATGATTTGCGATCCCAATACACATGCTATAAAAGTGTGCACATACAGAGAAATAAACAGCAGATGTTCATGTTAACAACTTCTTAAACTTGAGCAAACGCTGCTAATACATATACATTTGTTAATAAAGTAAATAAAACGAAAACATGAATGTTTTAATGCCACTGAATAAAAATGAACGATCCACTCGAAAGTGTCTGCTCATCATGACAGGACCTGGATCAGTGAGCTGCGTCTAGGGCCGATGACGTCACTTCCATGGAGGCATGTTGTACACGCCCCCGTCCATTGACTCCACCCCCGCGTCAAAACAGTGCCACAAAGAGTGACGTGCAGAAAAGTGAAGCGCAAAGGAAAAATGGCATCGCAAGCTCAAACTAGACTGACACGCAAAATAAAAGCAGCGTTGCAAATAAATTAATAGATATGACCATGGAAAATATGTATTGCAAAATCATTGCTTTCGCGCTGTTTCATTTGTTTTGCATTTTTGTTTGCATAAAGCAAATGTATTTTCCTCAATACTTTAAATAAAATGTTTTACATTTGTTTTTGTTTTTATAGTTTTAGTATATTTTAAACAAGGTAAATCTTTCTGATTTATTAAAATAAAAAAGTCACATACATGGATTTTTCTGGGCTAAGCCCCGGATCTCCACTCACCCTAGAACCACCCCTGCCACACAATATCTTTAAAACAGTGGGTGGGCTTAAGTTTTTGCTCACCTGTAATTTCTCTCCTTCTAAGCTCCCTATAAAACTTTCTAAATTCCATGAACAGGCGCTGTTGGCATGGAATCTTTGCTTCGTCCACAATTTTTCCCCACATAAAGTAAAGCTATGGAATAATGAAACTATTCTTGCAAAGAACAAGTCAATTTTTTTTAAAATAATTGGCATGAAAAGGGAATTGATTATCTTTGTGATTTGTTAGATCCACAAGGGAATTTTTATTCTTATAATGATTTAATGTCTAAACATAATTTCCCTGTCATTCATAAGGAATTTCTTACACTGGTAAAAGCTATACCAAATGGTCTTGTTCATCTAATGAAATGTCATTTATCATTTGAAGAGATTGTAAAGAGTGAACAGAAATTTCTGATTGAAGACAATAGTATTTACGACCCAAAATGTAGTAATAAAATTATAAGAAATGTGTTTCAGTCAAGAAAACGAATTACCCCGAGGGGGAAATTTTTTGATAGAAAATATTAATTGGAAAAAAGCATGGCTCTTGCCTTACAAATTTTGTATCCCCAACAAGTTGAAAGAACTACACTTAAGAATTTTGCATAATATATATCCCACTAATGAAATCACATCTAAATTTGGTAAATGTTCATTTGAAATGTAATTTCTGTAAAAGCAATACTGAGTCAATTGATCATCTTTTCTTTAATTGTTCCCTTGTTAAACAATTTTGGATGGAATTGTCAAAACTCCTTGTTTCAAAACTAAAATTAGATATTGATTTTGTAATGAGAGATGTAATTTGTTATTTTTCTCACTGTAATCATAAAATAGAATATATTGGAAACGTATTTATTCTATTGGCAAAATACTTTATTCATAAATGCAAGTTTTCTCTAAGAGTTCCCAAATTAAATAATTTTCTATGTGACTTCAACTACTTAATTAAGACACTGAAAATAATTAAAAACAAAAAAAGTGTAAAACTTTTGAAACTGTATGATGTTTTGTTGAGTGTAATGTAATTTGATGTAATACCCCCCCCCCCCTTTTTTTTCCATTGTTTTCAATATTTAATATATTTACTGTCTTCCTTCTTTTTTTATTGTCATCCACTGTCATTTCATTGTTGTAATTGTTCAATTTTATTTGTATTTTTTGTTTGATTGTTCATCAGCAAAAAAAAAAAAAAAGGTTATTCTGTTTTTGCTTAAAAATAAACGAGACACGCATTCGTGTGCTCAAAGTGAGAAGTTGTCCCTTGCAAATTACTGCAATTTCCACAGCATTACAATATTGCATTACTTCCTAAAAAAGTAACTAATTATGTTACGAAGTTACTTTTTATTGAAAGTAATTCATTACATTACTTTTGCATTACTTTTTAAATCTGGGCTGGGCTTGCTTGTTTGCTTATAATATAAAAAGTTTTATATTTGTCAAAAGTAAAAGCTCTTTCACACCAAAAGCCTCAGGTTGAAAGAAATTTAAATTCACATCTACATAGAACACAGAAGACGTTCAACACTTCAGCAATAAAAAAGGAGAAATGTTAGTTTATCTTGTGTAATTTTTGCTTATTAGTATGGTTGAACTGGATCATCAAAGGTCAGTAGCAAATTGGTTAATAAAATGGGATTAAGTACATAAAATATATTTGTATGATTTAACATATCTAATTATTGCTTATGTTTCAGAGAAAATGTATTGAAATAAAAGCAATTAGTTCACGGTGGTGACTCTAAAGTCGTAACTGTGGTGTATTCGTTTATATCCCACATCTAGATTTCTACTTCAGGCAACTGTGTCCATGCTTCAAAAATAATATAAATTATGTTAATTACTGAGGACTATCATATTTTGTTCCCCACAGAGCTTATTTTCTGCAATAATCCAAAAGCCAATGGAAAAAAAAAATCCTATTAGAAATAACCAGTTTGTACGTCATCACTGCAGCACCATATAAGGTCATTTTTATGACAAAGTTTTCTGTAAATGGGTGGGTTTACCTGAAAGTCTATTGCACTATCAAAACATAGTTCTGTTTGTTTAAATCTCTTGGTTGGTTGATACAGCTACACTGACTCAACCCATGGGGTAATTTTGTAATTTTCTTTTCAGTTCTTGCCGCAGGCGATAATGGTGCACACATCACTTTCAATAACATAATCGTACATAACCTCACTCAACATATGCTGACTCATTTCTCATATTCAGAATCAGTCTATTTTCCTCGTGTCTTTCTTGAGGCTGTTTTGAAGGGATATTCATTAGCCTGCGTTGAAGAAAGAAAGAAAAAAAGCACATTAAAAAATTCCAGCTAACCGAGGTTTTGAGTCTAATGGCATAATTGCAATTATTCCAAATTGAGCTAACAGTCAGTATAAATATTCCTCTGAGAGCATTCTACCTTTTAGAAAAGTAATCTGTTAAAAGCAAACGTTTTTAGCTTCTCATTTGATAGCAATCTTGTAATTTTCTTTCATTTCCTCTAGCTTGTGTTTTTCCTCATTTGACCGATGTTAGAGTTACATTTACCAGTGGAAGTACCACCAGTAAAAGTGCTGTAATGGTTAACTGATTAGGACCGCATCCAGTGGTGACAGGGCAGAAACTTTGTGCGAATCAGGCGAGGTCTGCACCAATCAGCGCAGGCGGACACGTACAACAAACTCATGTGACCTTTGCATCCTCATGTAAACACTGCAGCATTATGCAGCAATGTAAATGGGTTCAATATTAATAATTCCTAGATAGAAATAAAAATTGGTGTATAAAACTGGCCAGATGGCTGATAACTTTGTTAGGAACTGAAAAGACAATTCATGATTTAAAGTGCAATATTAATCTGAAACTCACTGACATGAGCAATTCAGATCCAAGACACACAGACCGCCTTAAGAAGGGAAACTTTTGCACTTTCTCTACTTTTATCAAAGTGGAAAATCTGATATCAAATTTATTTTGCCTGGTTAAAAAAAATAAAAATAAAATTATATATATATATATATATATATATATATATATATAAATTAGGAAACAAGACAAATGTATTATTATAATTTTTTTTTTTTTTTACAAATTTGTGACAGATGCAGTTTCACCAAGATAAAGGAATTACCCATGAGGAATATGTTTGTTATTAATATGCAATAAAAAAATCCAACTAAGTAATTATTTTAGTGACTTATTTAGGAGAAATAAGTAAATAAATTCAAAATATGATTTGTGGCTACTAATAAATATTCACGACCGGTACAATTTTAACTTATGTGCAGACATCGTGCTTAATAAATAAGCACTTGATGATTTTTAAAAACATTTTTATATATTAATGCACAAAATACAAATGCTGACCTAACTTAACCTGAACACACAAATGTAATAGTTTTGGATCGTATGTTTCTTTCTCCTCCCACGTGGAGTTTGAATCTTTTTGTCACGTTGTAAAGAATCATTTCATCGTGAGTAATAAGATATTAAATGTTTACTGCTGAGGGCATTGTTGACACTACTAAAAGATGATAGTGATCAGCCGGAGAGATAATTATAATTATACTAATGTGAGCCCAGGAAACAGAGAGGATTTACAATCTAATTAATCATCCTTTATGTAAATGTGTGTGCAGACATCTGTGCTTTCACGTCTGTATTTACTAAAGACACACCCCCTTGTGTCATCCCACCCGTCTGTTCTGATGTGGCCACGAGCCACAATGCAAGGAAAATCCCACATACGGATCGGAGTATAAATAAGGAGGAGCTGAGGCACGGAGATGAGGGATTCAAACCCAGTTATCCTTCAGAACCTCTGGCTATTCATTCATTCATTCTAAAAAAAACACACAAAATTGCTGTACGATTATTCAACTTGCTTAAAAAAATGCAAAGCTATCACCTTTTACAGGCTTTTTTATACCTTTCAACGCTGGTTCATTCTTGTTACAGTGCTGACAATTCTGAGAAAGGCAGCACTTTCTGTATTTGGACTAGATCCACTTCAGGTGGGCAAATACAGCATGCATTTCTCAGAAGGACTCAGACGTCTCTTCTCTTGTATGACAGCATCTGGAACAAAAACAACAGCCTTTTTAGCTGCATGACAAGTGATGAGCACTCTGTGATTGACAGTTACCTGTCCAGGTGCTGGGAAGACAGCTCTTTCTCAAAGACGCTTGATGCACGCTTTGACATCAGGGAGCTGATTGATCCTCACGGTCCCTGTGAGGCTGCAGGCTTTACAGAGGAATTTACAGCATCTGTACGGAGGGCCAGAGACCTGAGGAGTGTTGGATCTGATGGATTTGAGCACCAGGACCGTGGAGAAAGCTCCAGACAGATGCTGCACCGCTCAAAGCGAGCATGGATGATTCCAGGGACTCTGTGGTGTGGCTCAGGAAATAAGGCGATGGCCTTTGGTGACCTGGGTGAGTTGGATTATATTAATCAATTTAAATATATATAAATTATTAGTGCTTTTTAATTACTTATAATTTGACATATTCTGATCTTTATTTATTAGAACTGGTCTGCGATGACATTGAAAACGGAAGCTTTTTTAACAAATAGATTTTTGGACCCAAGTGCACATTAAAATAAAATTAAATGCATGCTTAAAATGTTTAGATAAAGCACATGTAACATGTAAATTGCACATGTATAATAAATTATAAAATTAAATATTTTTTTTTTACCTGTTTTCTTGTCTTCTGCAGGTGTCTTTGAAGATACAGATAAATGCTGCAGAGAACACGACCACTGTAAAGACACCATTGCTTCCTTTTCATACAACCATGGTGTCTTTAACACCAACATCTTCACTTTATCACACTGCGACTGTGACAACAGGTATGTGAGCATCATTCGTTCAATCGTGTTGAGTTGTGTAACATGAGACATATCCAACATAAACCAGAGAGTCTCGGATTACTGTATCTTATGACATTGTGATCAGGTCTTGTGATATCACTTCAGGTTCCGCCGCTGTCTCCTGGGTGTTAATAATACCATGTCCAACCTCGTGGGCTACGGATACTTCAATGTGCTAAAGATGCGCTGCTTTGAGTTCTCTCAGCAGATGCAGTGTGCCAAGAGAACGTGGTGGGGCATGTATGTATCCAGTTTCATTTGACTTAGCTCCTTTTTGTTGCAAAAAAGTCTCACTTTTCAGAAAATAAAAGCAATAATAACAGTAAAACAAGACAATAAAAACTCAAAATTATTTTTAACCAAACGTTTGAACTTGTGTTGGTAAGACTTTTTAATAATTTTGGAAAGAAGTCTCTTCTGCTCACCAAGGCTGCATTTATTTGATTAAAAATACAGTAAATTCAGCAATATTCTGAAATATTTTTACGATTTAAAATAAATGTTGTCTATTTGAATATATTTTAAAATGTAATTTATTTCCGTGATCAAAGCTGAATTTTCAGCATCATTACTCCAGTCTTCAGTGTCACACGATCCTTCAGAAATCATTCTAATATGCTGATTTGCTTCACAAAAACATTTACTGTTGAGCTGCTTCATATTTTTGTGGAAACTGACACACTTTATTCCAGGATTTACTGATGAATAAAAAGCATTTATTTCAAATAAAAATCTCTTGTAACATTAGAAATGTGTTAACTTGTATTGCATCCTTGCTGAGTAAAAGTATTCTTTAATAGAAGTTTAAAAAAAATTGAAATGATGTACACAGATGTTGCGTGCACACTTCAAACTTAAAAATACAATATTTTATTTTATTTTAAATCAGCACAGGTTTCTTAAAAAAAAAATCAGATTTAGTGAATAATGGTAGAATTTTTAATTTGAGGATAAAATGCAAACGGTTTAAAACCTTAAATTGTCAGACATAAAACAAGCAAAAACCTTGTTGAACTTTGGAAACTGTTCTCTTTGAAAACTTGGCACTTTGGTGAGATTTGTACATACTGTAATCTCTGAGCTGCACATAATGTTGTGTACACAGTTACAGAACCTTGTTGGTTTTCTCATTGGCAGGTGTGCAATTTATGAACTTGCTCAATACGCTGTGGTGAAAGATGCAGCAAACTACACCGACACACTCCCAGACCAAGACATGGAGATGCTGGAAACCAGTTTTCACCAAGCAATCACTCTGGGACAAAACCAGGTCACCAAAAACACAGACCAATCACTAAATATACAAGATCCCAGGAGCAAGAGTTTAGAACCGAGTCCAGTTTCGACATCACCAGAACCATCTGTTACAACACCGCGGTCCTGGACAGATGCACCAAATATAACAACAGACAGACCACAAAAAGGTGAGCTAAATATTACTCCTATCAGATCTGTTGTAAATCGAGTATATTGGAAATCTATTAAGTGCTTCACTTTTTAAATGATTTTGTTTTTCATAGGCAAGTTTGAGATGTGTGAGCTTTACAGAGACTTGGATTCATGCCATCTACAGATCCCTGCTTTACAGGAGAAATTTGGTCTACAAAACCCTGGCATGAGAACCCTTTACCACTGCAACTGTACTGCCAGGTGAATGCTCACTCAATATATCCACCGAAAATTCATGCCTCTACTAGGGATGCGCAAATTAATATTACGAAAATTTGCCATCCAAGACATAGATGTGTTTGTATCTTCATTAGAACACGTTTAGAGAAATGTAGCATTGCATCAGTGTCTTAGCAATAGATGTTCTGCAGTGAATGGGTGCCGTCAGAATGAGAGTCCAAACAGCTGATAAAAACATCACAATAATCCACAAGTAATCCATCAATTGACATTTTGTGAATACAAAAGCTGCGTGTTTGTAAGAAACAAATCCATCAAGACATTTTTTCAAACAACTTCAAACAAGTATTTTATACATCACACTGCTTTCTCCAGTAAAAAAAAAACAAAACAAACAAACAAAAAAAACCCTGGTAAAGAAATGTTTATGAGCAAAACCTGTCCAAACCATCTCTAAACAAATGTTTGTAGATTTTGATGTGTGCCTAAATATTAATATGTTTATTACAAACATGCAGCATTTCATTCAACAAGATGCTATTTGATGGAGTGATGTGGATTTCTTGTGAATTATTGTGATGTTTTTATCAGCTGTTTGGACTCTCATTCTCACGGCACCCATTCACTGCAGAGGATCAACTGGTGAACAAGTGATGTAAAGCTGCATCTCTCTAAATCTGTTCTGATGAAGAAACAACATTGTGGATGGTCTGATATATATATATATATATATATATATATATATATATATATATATATATATATATATATATATATATATATATATATATATATATATATCCTTTAAGCAAGTCAAGAATATGTATGCAGGTTTTGAGTTAATCTGTGCATGATTTTTCTCTGCTATCTACTGATACATGCTGCTTTCTCAGGCTCGTCCGGAAGATCTTGTCCAAAGAATTGGATGAAACGGACCCTGTGCATTCACTGTTGATGGATTTCGTTTCACAATCCTGCTTCACCCTGCCACAGTCTGAAAACTGTGTCAACGGAAAAAGGTTGGTATAGACATTATGATTAAACGTAGGTTCATTCAGGTTAACTGTCCCCAAATTTGTGCTGTGAATGACAATGTATCTACTAATCAAAGAATAATGTAATACAAATAATAATTAAAAGAATGGACAGCCAATCAAAGTGCTTCTTTGTGCTTTCTCTTCTATTTAGTTGCTCAAGTCATCCATCAGAAACACAGCTCATCCAAAACTGGAGGAAAGACATGAAAGGAGGAGGACATCTAGTGGACATCAAGCGCAAACTCAAGAGGATGAACCCCAAGCGCTCCAAGAGAAAAGACTCTCCAGTCAGACTATATAAGAAATGCATCAGGATGCACACTAAACTGCAGAAACCTAGACTTCCTAAACGGAAACAATAATAAAGCCTGTTTCAACTAACAATAATACACTTTAACTCACAACCTGCCACACATGCACACACATGGAGAACTTTGTGCTTAAATAGCTTAGCCTAATATAATAGGTCAGAGTGTTAATTAGCCTAGGCTACTTCGTTATGGGGTAATATCAGTGCTTTAAGTGAGCCGATATGCACCAGTACTCAGTACCGCCACTTCCAAATATAGCTCTTGAGCATACCGCCACCTCTCTGTGCGCCCAGAAAGTGATGTTAGCATACCAGTAAGTTCATTTGGACATCTGTTTTAATAGAGGTTTTAATCATTTGCCTGCGCTGCCGCTTTTCAGAGCTTCTTCCAGGTTCGGACGGAGTATTGAGCGTGAATCATTTGAACCAGTTTGGGAGTTCGAAGCGGGATCGCGAATCATTTGAGTCAGTTCGGGAGTTCGTAGCGCGTTCACGAATCATTTGAATCAGTTCGTGGAATCTGAGTGGGTTCGCGAATCATTTGAGTCAGGTCGGGAGTTCGTAGCGGGTTCTCGAATCATTTGAGTCAGTTCGGGAGTTCGTAGCGGGTTCGCGAATCATATGAGTCAATTTGGGGATCGCGAATCATTTGAGTCAGTTTGGGAGTTCGGAGCGGGATCGCGAATCATTTGAGTCAGTTTGGGGATCGCAAATCATTTGAATCAGTTCGGGAGTTCGGAGCGGCTTCGCGGATCATTTCAATCAGTTCGAGGAATCGGAGCGGGTTCGCGAATCATTTGATTTAGGTCGGGAGTTCGTAGCGGGTTCGCGAATCATATGAGTCAATTTGGGGATCGCGAATCATTTGAGTCAGTTTGGGAGTTCGGAACGGGATCGCGAATCATTTGAGTCAGTTTGGGGATCGCAAATCATTTGAATCAATTCTAGAGTTCATAACGGGTTCACGAATCATTTGAGTCAGTTCGGGAGTTATTAAAAATCATTTTGCACATTTTATTTATGTTCAGTAGTTCTTTCTAGCTCAAGCAAATCCACAAACTAATAAAAGGATTTATAATTAAGATCACATGTTGACTGCTGTATATAAAACCCCTTTATATAGTTGTTGTTGAGGGGACTCATCAAAAACAAAACAAATAAAAACAGAATATATATATATATATATATATATATATATATATATTGGCTATAATAGAGTACCGCCACCTCTTTTGGGCCACTTAAAGCACTGGGTAATATGGTACAAATTGTTTAAGCTGCAAGAAAAAGTGAGCATTTAAAGACAACTTCTAAGTGGCATATATATTGTAATTATTTGAAAGTGATATTCTTAGGCATATCTTAAATGAAATAATGCATCGTGAACATTTAAGTCATAACTATTTAACTTTAACTAGCAGGATGCATTTGCGCATGCGCTGAAAATGTCTGGATATTTTGTTACGATATTTTTTTTTTTTTATCTCACCTACCTAATATTGCACTATATCTGAATTTATGTAACAAGCGAGCGTTGTAAATGTGTGTACAATTGTAAATAACATGTAAATTAATAAATAAAGATATCTTTATATGAATCGACTTTGGTCATGTTCAAGTCCAGTATGGCCTACACTCACATTTATTTATTTATTGTTTGTTTGTAAATGGTGAATTACACGGTAAATTGATAGGCCTACATTTATATATTAATCAGTCATTAGGCTACCACCAAAATAAATCAATAAATAGTACTTTCATATTATCATCATTTTATCATGGTGGGCCTATTTTTGTAAATCATTTATATTTTACATATTTATATATTTACTGTATATATTACATATTTTAAAATATTATTATAATCATATTATTTAAAATATCGTAATTTATAACAACAGCCAATAACTATAATAGCAAACAGCAATAAGCTGCGCTGTCGCAATTTAGCTACTAAACGGACTTTTTTTTAATTTTTATTTTTTTATTTTTATTTAATAAACGGACAGTCATTTAATGGTCAGTAGCCTACATGTTTACATCGTCACAGTTTAAAAATATTTGGTCACTCAATAATTTGACAGAGTAAAAGTTCAGAAAGACGCCCCAGTGACGTCACATCTAGTGATTCAGGCCGATAGTACCTAGTCACAGTATGTAACTCAACTCCGTCTGATGTCATAAAGAGTAACTGAAGCCCTGAACTACTGAAAGCATCTGAACCGCCTCTTACCGGGAGGAGAGAAGAAAAACATGGCGAACTTTCCTCTGGAATAACTGTTTTCTGAAGAACTGCTGCGCGTTTCTTTAAGTAACGTTCCCGAGCGTGAATTCATTGATGTATCAACACGTTTAGTCTGGTAACGAGGCTGTTTCTCATGCACTCGGAGCGTGTGAAGGATCATGGGAGGAGAGTTTGAAACAGTTGGATACTACTAAAGCAGGACAGGATGGAGAAACAAGGGACAAGACGCGAAAAGGTAAATAAACGCACAAATGGTGTGAAACGTGAGGCTGGATTGTGTTGTGTTACAATGTGATGTAAAACTGGATTTATTACAGCGGTGTGTTTCCATTAGAGCTGGCTTTCCTGTTTTCATGTATAAAGCCATATACACTAAAAACTGTCAAGTTTGACATGCTTTCGGTTTGAAATTCCTTCCAGTACTCTTTTTTTTAATATTTATTATTATGCAAGTTTAGATTGTTGTTGAGTAACATGTCATTGCTGCTGTTAACCCTAGATGTACAGTGAGTTTGCATGAAATGCTTTAATGGGATAAATTACCTAGTGTATTTTTAAGTTGAATTGAACACTTTCATAATTCTGAATCATGCTGAAAAAATCACAGACAGTAAGAAATCATGACAGGCATCATGAAAATCCATAATGAGATGAATGGTGTGATATCTGGGCTGGTGACCTAGAGTTTGTAGGTTCAAGCCCTGCACAAGTTGATGTGGAAACGCTTCACGTTGGGTTACTGTACAGATACATTTTCAATGTATTAGATAAAAGTGTCAGATAAATGGCAAAAAAGTGTATAAATCTGTAAAAATAAAGCTACTTTTTGAATCCCTGACACAGGCCTTTTTGAGTCTCAGACCTGAATTTATATGAACCTATTAAAGACACATGCTAGACAAACTATTTATGTTGTTGAAATCATCTGACAGAGTTGTGCAAACAATTTCATATCGTTCAGTATTGCTGATTTATTTACTCCCAGCATGCATTGCATTGTCATAGGATTATTGATCTGCTATTTGCTGACTTTATTTGTGCTGCTGCTAATGTTATTTTGTCTTCGTTTATTATGTTTTTATTTTGACATTGTCTCCATGAAGGTCTGTGTTTGACATTTGTGTACATTATATTGCTTAAAATGTACTTCAAAAGCAATATTGCAGACTTTTCTTTGATTATCAGTAATTAATGTCTTTATTTGCTAATTTATAGTTTACAGAATTAGATATAAATATAGTTGCACTGTCAAGAATTTATAGTCAAATTATCAAGACTTTATTGACTTTTTGCATTTAGTGGAGAAAGAAATCCAAGCTTGAGAACTTGATGCATCATGTTGCCTTGTTTAAAACATATAAATATATAGCTCACAAGCTTGAGATTTTAATTTTTGTATTACAGTAATCAGAATTTTTGGGTTGAAACTTTTCTCATTTGTGAAAAATGACAGAATGCAAATATATGAACGCTGTTGAAAACAGGCTTAATTTTCTTTAAACAAAAATATAATTGTTTTTTTGTGTTTTAAATATGACTCGTTCTTATCAGTTTAGTATTATTTATATACACTTTAGTGTTTATATACTGATTTTTAGTATATATTTTTCTTCTTCTTATTTCTTTTATCCAGATGGAGGAAGTCAGATGTTGTCAGTGACACTCAGTAGGGAGTAGGATGTAGCTCACATCATGTTGTCCCCGTGGTTGTTTCCAGCAGACCATGACATGTGGTGTTTTCAGACTCACAGGATGTTCATGGGTGCACCTGTGTTTTCTCTGAACCCAGACACTGAGAAAATGTCCAACTGAATCAGTTGGGGGTGTTTCGTGGGACAGCAGACTCTTCAGTCTAGCTGGTGTTTTTGGCAGAGTAAACATATCATCTTGAATGAAATATTTACTGGCAATAGTCCCCAACCATGAACAGCAACTGTACTCAAAGATAAACTTTCCCATGCCTCCAGTCATATTTGATCAGTTGTTTTCCAGAAAAAAATTCCATGCACACATGCATCCTGATCAAAAAATATCATGCAAAGAATATGCACCAACTAGCTACTATGGTCCAGCCAAAGTAGTTTTTTTTAGCTGGTTTAATGTAGATGTTACGTAACCCAAATGCAATATTAAAATTGTATATGATGCAAAAATGAACAAAAATATCCTTAAAATCAAACATGGGAATGTATTCATTTCAAAACAAAGATCATATTATTTCTTTCTAATTCAAAATGTTGTGTTTAATTCAATGTGTTACTTGCCAACTCTTTGCAGTTATTTGGGAAATTTATTAGCAATTTCTGAGTCAAAATTGTTTCCATTTTTTTTTCAGTTTACAAAATGAGAAGTGTTTTGTGCCAACATACTGTAGAGCTTGATTAATTGAGTTTAAAATCTTATTTATGTGCTGTTTTCATATCTATATTGTTAGTTGCACTTTATCAGCTGCAGAATAACTTACAAATCATGAGGTCTGGCGGGTGTCGGGTAAACAAGAAATTATTGAGAATTAAGAATATTAAGAAATATTCAATAGAATTTGCATATTAAGAAATAGTTCACCCAAGAATGAAAATTAGCTGTCATTGTCCTTATCCTCAGGCCATCCAACATGTAGATGAGTTTGTTTTTTGAGAAATGTAGTATTGCATCACTTGCTCAACAATGGATCCTCTGCAGTGAATGGGTGCCGTCAGAATGAGAGTCTAAACAGCTGATAAAAACATCACAATAATCCACACCACTCCAGTCCATCAGTTAACATCTTGTGAAGAAAAAGGCTGTGTTTGTAAGAAACAAATTCTGACGGCACCCATTCACTGCATTCATTGCTGAGACAATGATGCAATGCTACATTCCTCCAAATCTGATGAAGAAACAAACTCATCTACATCTCGGATGGTCTGAGGGTGAGGACGTTTTCAGCAAATGTTCCTTTTGGGGTGAACTTTTAGCTTTAGCTAGTTAAGCTAATTTACAAAGTGCAGCATACGCTGGTGAGCAGCTGTATTTTCTAACCAGCATCATGGGGTCAGTCTTTAGATGTTTGTGAGATGTTCAGATGTTTGGAAAGGTTTTGGGCAGAAGGCTGCAGACAGCTGTTGGACAGACAGATAGTGTAAAGTCGAGCCGACATCTCGTGAGCTCTTCTGAGCGGGCATCAGCTTCTCCATCAGCCGCCTGATGCCTGCCAGAAGAGAGGCTTGTTTTCATTTTCCCAGGAATGTGACTCAGCCTCCTGACCTGCTCGAGACCGAGGGGTGGGATCACGAACGGCCAGACAGACACGGAAGCAGTGAGACACAGGGATCAGCTTTGTTTGGTGTGTCAAACTGTTGGACTAAAAATAATGGCAGGATGCAATATATATGTTATGATATAGATATATGTATGTACGTTGCTGAAAGCATGCTTAATTGTCTTCAAAAATGTCACTTTCATTTTTAAGCAAAATGTCATTTCATATCTTTCACTGTTCTTAAAGTGAACATTGGAGGCCCAGTTTCCACAAGTTGGTATGATTCTTTAAGGTCTTCATGAAATGTTTGCATCTCCTCAGTGGCCGTGTAAAACAACACCCTTTTGTCAGAAACAGCTCTGTTGACAGCGACACGTTTATATTTCATTTTATTCCAGATTCTTTTCAGTTACAGAAAAACCATTTTAATCGTTTTGTTTAACTTTGACAAGCCTGGCTCTTGACAGGTTTATTGAGAGTCACTTTATTGGTTTGGAGGGTCACTGTTGTGTCTGTGTATTGTCATGACGTGTGCCGGCTCTATGCAGGTTAAAAGGTCTTGTTTGCATGCTGAGGTTAGCGTCTGGGGGTGTTAGTTTGAGTTTAAGCATTGGCTGGGTTTGAAGTGAGTGGCGATCAGAGAGGAAGAACTCAGCATGAGGGAAAAACAGCCTTTATAGATCTTTACCCAAATCAGTTTTCACCTCATGCTTGGATAATCCAGTGCTGTTACTAATAACAAACACACACCGTGCCAGAAACATTAAAGCACTGTCCTCAGTGTCCTCAGTTTATGACGTGCATAAACAGATGTCAGATTTAGTTTATTGATCATTAGAGCAGATACATCATTGTTAATGTTGCTGCCTTATCATTCTCTTGTGCTTTCACTTAGCATTCACATTCATATTTGCAGCAGTTGCATAGCTAGTAGGTGAAATTGATTACGTTAAGGATTTTTGTTTTAATGAAATGAATACGTATGTTCAGCAATGATTCATTAAATGTGACAACAAATACATTTAGAATGTTATAAACATTCTGTTTCAAATAAATGCTGACTTGCTGTTCATAACCAATTCAGAAAAAAAAAAAAAAGACTTTATCATGGTTTCCACAAAAAATATAAAGCTCCAAAACTGTCTTCATTATTGATAATAATCAGAAATGTTTCTTAGGCAGCCGATGATTTCTGAAGGAACATGTGACTCGGAAAACTGGAATAATGATGTTGAAAATACAGCTTTGAGCACAGAAATAAATTACATTTTAAAATATATTCACATAGAAAACGGTTATTTTAAATTGTACAAATATTTCACAATATTACTGTTTTTATTGTAGATTTGGATCAAATAACCGCAGCCTTGGTGAGCATGAGATGCTTCTTACAAAAGGAAAATATAAATACAATAAAAAATATAAATATATAAATAAAAAAATAAAATATAATATAAAATTAAAAGAAAGAAACAAATAAATAAATAATATTCCAAACTTTGGTTAGTCTAAATTATCTTGGAATTTATTAAATAATAACCTACTTGCTTAATTTCAGTTTCTGAACACCAATGTGTAAATTTGGGAGGACATGTGTTTCAGTTTTTGTTTTTGTGTATCCAAATTTTGCATTGAATAGTGAATTATTCTAAGATCATTATTTGACAGTACTGGTTTGAGCTCAGATTTGGTGCCGTCTTGCTGTTCTCTGGCCGTGTGGACTCAATGATAATCAATCAGATTGCTAATTGAATTAGTGCGTGTCCAGAGATCATTGAGAAGCCCGTGACTACAGTCAGCGTGTGGATGAATACGTGTGTGGACTGTTTACAGCTGTTATTTTTGGACTGTGAGATGAGGCTGGCGTTGTACATGTGCTCGTGCTGGTCTAAATTGTGAGGTCTTCTCTGTGTTGTCTCAGCTGAAGATGAAGATGACCACCGGCTCCATCTCTTCACTGACTCGACCAAATCTGTCTGTTCAGAATTAGCTCCACCAAGGCTCTCATTATCTGCCCATATAGACAGCGGCCAACATAAATACGGCTAACACTGTTATCTGTGTCTGGCCTGCAGGGTGGATGTAGATCTCGCCAGACTTTCCTGAAGCTTCAGAACAACAGGACGCGTTCAAACCACACCACAGAACTGAATGTTAAAACGAGCATTAATTGACTTCATGTTGGTGGTTGTTCTGGTGTCAGAGCAACTTTCATTGCTTTTTGGCTGAGAGTTTTTAATTGAGAGTTTGGCTTGTTAATCTGTGACTAATGGGGCCATGATTATTTAATCTTAATTAGATGTCTGATGTGAAAAAGACCATTGATCTATATAAATACAAAAGTGTGTGCATGTTTTGGTTGACATTAATTAAATTATATAATGTGACTTATGTTCTGGAAAATAATAGCATTTTATGTATTTGTGTGTGTGTGTGTATGTGTGTGTATATATATATATATATATATATATATATATATATATATATATATATATATATATATATATATATATAAATTGCTACCATTTTCCAGAATGCACATGAAAAAATCCCAAATGCTGAATAGAAATAAAATAATAGAAATAATTTTAAAATGTAAAGTAGGCAAAGCCAGAGAAAGAATAAAATATTAATTTTTACCATTATTATTATTCTATTTATTTATTATTTTTTAGAGTTTCTGGTGGTCTATTTTTAATCCATTTTACTGCCCTCCAGCAAAAAATGTTTTAAGTTAGAAATAAAACAAAGGATTATTGGAGTATGTTTTGCTGGAAAATACTATTTCAGTCGTGTTTAATTCAGTGTTACTTGCCTTTAACATTATATAGCGTTATAGACACAATGCTGAATATTGAGTATTATATCATTATTTTCCAGTGTTTAATTAAATGTATTGCTATCTTGGATTCATTTTGGATTCACAAAGCTTGTTGCAGTGCATTCTGGGATGGAAATTGTCTGGGAAGCACAGATTACTGTTTTAGATTTTGGCTAAAAGAAGGTATTTTAGGAGGAAGTATAATGTGTTTGCCTGCTTATTACATATGCGTCTTAATGATGCCTTTAAACTCTGTCGATGTGGGCAGCTCATTAAGTTTCATGAACTTCTCTTTCTGACCCCGAGTCTCTCAGAGGAGCTGAATACACTGTTTTTCGTTTCTGTTTCTCAGAGTCATTGTTGTAAATCAGTGTAAAATTCAGCTTCACTCCCTTTTCTTTGCGTTTATTTTCCATCCAGCTGATGCGCAGTATTCTACCTGCCCATTTTTGTTTCTCTCCTTCTCTCGTTCTGTTGCTCGAGCGCTCCGGCTTTTCCTTTTGGCCTCTCTGGAAGTAATTATCCCGCTGTGCTATCCCAGAATTCCTGCAGAAGGGAAGAGGGGTGTGGCCTGTGTGTGAGATTACAGGCTGGAGTGGCTTTCTTCGCCTGCTGTTTAACTTTCTCTCTCTCCGTCTCCTCCCTGTTTTTCCCTGTCGCTCTTGGGATTTCTCCAGATGTGAAACTCTTAGGTGGCTAGTCGTAAATTTCCTGTGTTCTCTGAAGTCAGCAGGAGCCACTGGTGTGTGTCTCCCCGAGGAATCGACCCCACAGCCAAAACAATGAGCACGGCCTGATGCCGGCGCTGTGGCTTTGGAATACATGCTATTATTTTGAAAGAAATAGCTTTAGCAATTTTGACCCATTTTCCTTTAGTCTTCCTCAGCTATTTTAGCGAATGTTTTGTTGTGCTCACATAACCAAATCGAAAAGAAAAGAATCTCCCCTCTTTAAAATAATCACATTTTGTTGATTTACAGCCGGAAATAAAGACAGGCACAGATTTAGTTTTCTCAAGTGCAACTTCAAACATAAAAGTGAAGGATCATAAAAGACCATGTCAGAAAAAATAGATTTGGAAAAAGGATCAGATGCTTGTCTCAGTATTTTGTTGAGCCACCTTTTGCTTTATTTGCATCCTTCAGTCTGTTGTGATCCGTCTCTACAAACTTATCTAGACTTTGCAATGTCCGTCTTCATTTCAGGCTGAAAGCAACAAAAAGGGGGGTGATTCTTTTCTATACCTACTGTATATTCATACTTGTGTCTTCACCAAAGCAGATATAATTGCCATTCTATCATCAATTTAAATCAATATAAAATGCATAAATATATTCTGATAAAGCCAACATTGGAATCATAGCTTAATTTAAACACTGTTTTACTAGGTTTCAAAAATATGAAATGCATATCCAGATAGAGTTCTATGTTTTAATGCTTGATTTCATTTAAAACATGAAAACTGGTACAGATTTACAATGCATCTCATGTGCTCTTCACATCAAATATCATGCATAAGCAATGTCTATTCATCATGTGTGCATATGCAATGGATTTAAACTACAGCATCTTGTTTACTGTATTTTTTATCAAATAAATCCAGCCTTAGTGAGCTTTAAAAAACATTAAAATCTTAACAACCTCAAAATTTGAACGCAAGTGAAGCTGGATTACATCTGCTTGAATATTTATGTACTCTATGCATCTAAAACAGTCTTAGCTCCTCTCAGGGTTTCTTTTTTATGTACATAAACATCCCAGAACAATGCATTGTGAGAAGTACTACAAATGCATTAACATTTGAATTGAAAATGGTATTATCAGGCATCCTGTCTGTTATGAGAAGCATCATATATTTATTATTTTGTCGGCTGTTTGTACAACATTTCAGTGCATTAGTGTGTGCTCTTACAGAAGTTGATTTGAATTAGTATTCTGTGACATTCAGCTTCATGGCCTGTTCTTACAGCCTTTCAGAAGGGCTGTAACTGCTGAGCTTTGAGTTTTTTCAAGGGTTTCCTTCATACTCCCAAAGAGATTAAGAAAAAGGGTTCCTCTGTGATCGCTTTGTGCTAGCCCCTGCCAATATAATCCTAAAACCCTGCAAAGCCGCTCTGCTACATGTTGAACACAACAAATGCAGGCATACAAATACAGCAGAGGTGAGTCGAAGTCAACGTGAGTGAGGTTCTGTTTACTTCTCACTTACAATAATCATTCAAGATGCACCAAAAACAATTGATCACCCTTCCTCTGACGCCTAGGCTGTGCTTTTAAGACTTTATGCTAATATGCTAACTGCAAACATGTCATTATGTAATGTTTGTTAGATTCTTCAGTCATTGCTATTTATAGATAAACTGGTTCGGATGGTCAATCGGCCAGTGATTGACCATATTGAGATAATTTTAAATTTTCTGTTATTCTTTTATGTGCAATTTGTGTGAAATAAGTGTTTGAATCGTTTTAACAATTAGTGTGAATATTTGCCGTTATTGACATATCTGTCACATACGTAAAAAAACTACAAGTCATGACACTTCTGTTCGAAAGATTGAGGGGCTGTACGTTTGTTTGTTATTTAAAAAAAAAAAGAAGTATACAGTGAGAACACATACAATTCCTCAAAAGTGATGAAGACATTCATATTGATACAAAAGATTTATATTTTAAATAAATGCTATTATTTTGATATTTCTATTCATCAAAAAAAAAAAAAAATTAGTATGTTCTCCAAGTTTTCATTTATTTGATCAAAATAAATCTAAAATAATTTAAAACAGCTGTTTTCTTTTTGAATATATTTTAAATGTAATTTATTCCTGTGATGCAAAGCTGAATTTTCAGTCAAGAAAACTGCACAAGAAACATTTCAGGTTATTATCAATGTTGAAAACAGCTGTGCTGCTTCATATTTTTGTGAAAACGGTGATGCATTTTATTTTCCAGGATTCTTTGATGAATAGAAAGTTCAAAAGAAATATTTGTAAGATAAATATTTTGTAACATTATAAATCTTTACTGTCACTTTTGATGAATTTAATGCACCCTTTGCTGCATGAAAAGCATGTTTAATTTAGGTAATAACCTGAATCCACTAATGCGTCTCTCTGGTGTGTGTCTTCCTGTGTAGTTTGGTCTGTTTGGAGCGCGAGCGCTGGGCAGGGCTGTGCACGCCGCCACCGACGGCCCGGGCCTCAGCAAGGCCGAGTTCATGGAGAAGGTGCGGCAAAGCAACGAGGCCTGCCAGCTGGGAGACTTCCAGACGGCCGTGAAGCTTTACGGAGAAGCCCTGCGCGCCGACCCGCAGAACTGCATCCTGTACAGCAACCGCTCGGCCGCCCACCTCAAACTGGGCCAGTACCAGACCGCCCTGGACGATGCAGTCAAAGCCCGCCTCCTTAACCCCAAGTGGCCGAAGGTGAGTGTGTGGGCGGGGCTTCACATCTTTTATTCCTGGTTACAGGTGAAGACGTCTCTCGTTCCCTGCTCGTCGTCTTCATGTGCTCTATACAGTATTTCCTCCGCTCAGAGAAGCAGATCATCGCTGTCTTCCGTCTGTTTGTTTGTTCTTTTAGCATTCATTGCAGGTGCAACAAGCGGAGAGCTTGAGAACTTGCCAAATTGCCTCTTTGCTTAACATTTCTGAGCTGTGATGCTAACAGACGCTCAAAGCAGAACATCACATCTGAAAAATGATCGCGGTAGTGGAGCTCATCTGCTCTTGGCATCGAGAAAAGGGCACGCTGTGATAGACTTACTAACAAACAACTGTTTCACAGGCTTTTTTTGCGATATCCTCTCTGACATTTACTAAATATAAAACTAGATTCATTATATAGAGAGAATTTGATTAGTTGGATTCAGTTTCTGACATAGTTCCCCACAAAATCTGTTTAATTGGACGATATTTGGCAATATTGAGTGGATTAGAATTGGTTGAGAACCTCGCGGATGTTTCTTCATGTGTCATTGACGTATATGCACTTAATTATAATTTTTTTGCACGCATATCATGTAAAATTAAGGGTTTGATACATTATAGCAGTTAATGTATGTATTGTTTGCAGTCATTTACACTAGTATCTGCCATTCAAAAACTTTGTTTGACTGACAAAGATTGCTCTGCATCATATTTTTTAACTCCTGCAGATCACCAATGTTATGTTAGATTCTTCAGTCATTGCTAGTTATAGATAAACTGGTTTGGATGATTTATTAGCCGATATTTGGCCTAGTTTCTGCTTGTGTCAACAAATTATAAACATTTCAGTTTTTCATTTGTGTGCATGTTGTGTAAAATACGTTTTCGAGTCATTTCAGCATATAGTGTATATATATTGTTTGCCATCATTTACATGCTATCTGTCATTGGTCTGTAAGATGTTAATACTTTTATTCAGCAAGGATGCATTAAATTGATCAAAAATGACAGCGAGGACATTTATAATTTTGCAAAAAAACTTCTATTACAAATAAACGCTGTTCTTTTGAACTTTACATTCAAGAATCATGTTAAAAATGCATCAGTTTCCACAAAATTATAAAGCAGCAAAACTGTTTTCAACATTAATAATAATAATACATTTTCTTTAGCAACAAATCAGCATATTAAAATGATTTCTGATTTTCTTTCATAATTGGAATAAATAACAGTTTATCAGTGTTCTTGAGCTTGTACTGCATCTTAAATTAGTGTATTATAAGTTGCTGTGGATAAAAATATCGGCCAGCATATTTATATTATATCAATTTAGGTTCAAATCGTGTTTTTGTTCTACTTTGAACTGGGTGACCCACACATGTGTGGGGTCTTCACAGCTCTAGTCATGTCATGTTGGCTTTAATAAGAGCTGAGAATATTAAAATGGCCTTTTTTTCTCATTCATAACGCAACTCAACGCTCTGAGAGAAGAGTGTTTTGTGCAGACGTGAGTGGTACTTCGGTTTGGTCTCGCTCTGACCACACAGTCCCCTCCCCACCCGGCCCAAAACACATGTGGCAAAACCCAAACCCAGCGAGGAACGCTAACCTCTCTATGCATTGCTGCCAATCTTCTGATTTCTGACTTTTAATTTGGTGCACGGAGCCAGAGAGGCGGGACTTTCTCGCGTGGCACAGAAACATGGGTTGCATTTTACTCAACCAAAACGTGTGACATGGTTTTCTTTGAGCAGCGGGCTTCTATGAGACACGACAGGGGAGTGTTTGAACTAACCAGCGCCACAAGTGCAGCGCTCGGGATCTAGCCGAGGACGTTTTGTGGGAACGAGTATCACAGAGGCTGTGCTTCCTGTTGGAGCAGAATAGGAGGAAGTAGTGGGTGTGGGGACGAACTGCTGTTTTGTTGTGGAAATCCTGGACGGGTTCGACAGCAAACTTGTGCTGCGAGGACAATAACTGCAATAACAGCATCATTCCACCGACTTTACAGGCCTGAAACTCTGCAGCTTTAATCGTTACACATGCACATGCAGAGCTTTTCTGCCAAAACTCCTAAAAAACAAACAAATATGAAGTTATGACTTTCTCTTTTATATTTCAGGGATTTAATGGAGTGTAAACGTTGTCTTCGATGTTCCTTCCAGAAATGTAATTGTTCAATTCAGTTCAGTTGAAATGAATTCAAAAGTAAAAATTGATTGAAATTATACAATTGTTTAAATATAGCAATAAAAGTAGATTTTTCAAAGCGATATTTTGCTTGCCTTAAATACTTTATAGTTTTTGAGTTTAAGTGCTCTGATTGGTTGATTGATAAGATGTTGCTAGGCAGTTGCTATTGTTTTCTGATTGGTCATATTCTGTTTTATTTTTTTATTTTTTAATACTGTATGGTATGATGGTGTAAGTTCTTCTTTCAGATTAAAAAAAAAATGAGCTAAGATGCATTAAATTGACCAAAAGTAACAGTTAAGACATAACGTTACAAAGGATTCATATTTCAAGTAGATACTATTTTGCACCATTCATCAAAAGATCCAGAAAAATCATGGTTTCCTTGAAATTATTAAAAAGCAGCCGTTTTCTAATTGCTTCTTGAGCAGCAAATCAGTATATTAGACTGATTTCTGAAGATCATGTGACACTGAAGACTGGAGGAATGATGCCGAAAATTCAGCTGTACATCATAGAAATAAAATACACTTTAAAATATATTCAAGTGGAAAACAGTTCTTTTGATTCATAATAATATTTCACAATATTACTGATTTTACTGTAGTTTTTTAATAATTATTATAATAATTATTTTTTTTTAATTTGTGTATGCATTTTAATAGTCAATTTGATCACATTCCATGGAAAAAACCAAAGTCAATGATGAAACACATCAATGATAAATGGTGTAGATTGAATTATAAGCCACTGTTTAATATTGAGTGTCATTTAATCTTGAGCTCAGATTGCACTTGATCTGATGAATGAAAATATTTTTCAATCTGGACTCGTGTTTACATCTCTGAATATCTCTTAAATGTAAGGGAAAAGAGAATTGAATTTAGAGAGTAAAATGGTCTTTTTGTTGTCAAACTTGCTCAGTGAGCCAGTACTTCACACCTGACAGTGTTTTAGCTGTGTTTATGCATGGTTTGAAGTGTTTGTGTGAGCGGAGATGCAGATTCAATATGTTTTTCACTTTAAGAGGACTTGGTGTCAGAGCTGGGCGCTATGACTAAAAAACTATTCAATATTTTTTTTTCAGCCTTGTGATAATGTTTGATTTTGCAGCTAAGAATAGCATTTTGTTATTGTAATTATATATATATATATATATATATATATATATAAAATTACAGTAATATATTATATATATATGTATATAATTATCTTATATTATAAATAAATAAATTAATTATTTATGCAAAAAAATTGTGTGCTATATTAACCTATTATATAGATGAATGGCAACTTAATATAGAAAGAATATATAATTTAATACTAAATATACTTAAATGTATAATTAAATAAACTAATTTTTTATATTTTAAAAGTTTTTTTTGCCTTTTTAGTCATTTTTAATATACATATTTATATATCATAATCATTCATATTTAATACAAAAAATTATTTGTTTTATAACCAAAAAAATTATTGTGTGTGTGTAATTGTCATTGGACCATCCAAGTTTTTTTTTTTTTTTCATTCAATGCATACAAGGAAGGAAAATGTGCATACTATGCATCAGTATAATTGTATATAGTAATAAATAGCAGTATATTCCAGCATGTATTTCTTTCTTAAACATTTTGAAGCATGCAAATTAACAAGTGATGAAGCGAATGAATCCTTGAGCTCATTCATGACTCATTCAAACAGTTTGAAAGAACTGATCAGTGCTAATTAATAAATTGGAAAAATAATGGCCAAATGAATGCAGTGCAGTGAAGATGCATGGAGGTGACATGACGTGCAGGGCAGGGTCATGGCAATGTTCCCGCTGTTTCGTCACGGCGGGGTCGCCGGCTGAGCTCAGCTTTAATTAAGACAGCTCTGAGAATGCTATTTATTTCTGTCAGCGCTGACCTCCCCTCCTCGTCTTCCCAGCCTCGCATAGATGTCCGTGTTGGCACAACAGCCGTGTTTTGGCTCTTTAGAGGGCCCATGGGAAGGAGAAAACAGTGGGATCCACTGTGCATCAAAACACGTGCGTGAACGACACAAAAACACGCTGAAAGGGTTTTTAATCTCTTTGTCATTTAGATCGAGCGTTTCGGGTTGAAAGCATTTTTCTGGACTTTTTTTTTCTCACATTCCCTGCATGTTATCCCTTTTATTACAAAAAGTCCCAGGCACGGTTTCATTCTGTGCGGTTGCCAGGCTGTGTTTCTTGAGCTTGCACACATGCAGGTACGTGAAGACCGTGGAGAGTCTCACACCTGGATGTTTCTCCGGGGGGCCACTGTGACTTCAAAGGGCCGATAATTCATGCAGATTTACCCTGTCCTTCTTTATTTCTTAAATCTGATTGCGTCCGTTCTGTTCGCAGGCCTCGCGCTGATCAAAGACACACGCCGTGGACCCCGTTGTTTAAACACAGACTGAGGGATTATGCATGAACTGCTGCATGAATGCAAATTTGAAGCATGCAATAACTAGCAATTTTCAGATCAGTGCACAGCGGAGGAATGATGCTCCTCACCTGTTTTAAAGTGCATTCTATCTATCTATCTATCTATCTATCTATCTATCTATCTATCTATCTATCTATCTATCTATCTATCTATCTATCTATCGCTCTTTCTATCACAGTCTGTTGCTCTGTCTATTTTTCACTCTGTCACTCTATCACTCTGTCACTCTATCTATCTGTCTATCTATCTGTCTGTCTGTCTGTCTATCTGTCGCTCTTTCTATCACTGTGTTGCTCTATCTGTTGCTCTATCTGTCGCTCTATCTATCACTCTGTGGCTCTATCTATCTATCCATCTATCCATCTATCTATCTGTCTATCTGTCTATCTATCTCTGTCTATCTATCTGTCGCTCTTTCTTTCTATCTATCTATCTATCTGTTGCTCTATCTGTTGCTCTATCACTCTGCCGCTCTATCTATCACTCTGTGGCTCTATCTATCACTCTGTGGCTCTATCTATCACTCTGTGGCTCTATCTATCTATCTATCTATCTATCTATCTATCTATCTATCTATCTATCTATCTATCTATCTATCTGTCCGTCCGTCCGTCTGTCTGTCTGTAGCTCTATCTATCACTCTGTCGCTATCTATCTATCTATCTATCTATCTATCTATCTATCTATCTATCTATCTATCTATCTATCTATCTGTTGCTCTATCACTCTGTCTCTCTATCTATCACTCTGTCGCTCTATCTATCTATCTGTTGCTCTATCACTCTGTGGCTCTATCTATCACTCTGTGGCTCTATCTATCTATCTATCTATCTATCTATCTATCTATCTATCTATCTATCTATCTATCTATCTATCTATCTATCTATCTATGACTAACATGCTAATGCTCAATCACTCTATCATTCTGTTGTTCTGTCTCTCAATAGTTCTGTCTATCATTCTCTCTATCTTTACTGTTCTCAGTGTTCAAAAACCTTATGAATCCTGGTAAAATCCCTGTAACATGCAACTTTTTATAAATGCATGCTCGTCTACTGATTTCTGCAGCAGCGCTTCAATCAACCGTCGTTATGTCATGAAACAGGAGAACCTGTCTGGTCTTTTATACGAAGGACATTCCATTCAGATCACAGTATTGCTGTAGACAGAGAGGACCTGTCTTGTGTTTTGAAATCAAAGTGTCTTATGCAATCTGCACGTCCCTCCTGAAAGTCTTGATTCATTGTTGTGAGTCTGGGAAGATCTTTAGACGGTCTCTTCTCCTCTCTGGATGCCAAAGAAACAGCCCCAACAGGCTCGTTTTCCCATGTTGCACTGCGGCTCGAGCTTCTCTTGACATCTCTGGCACCCTGTTCTTATAAAGCAATATTCAGACCACACCGTAATCTTCTCCTCAGGGAAGCGTGCTGAAAAGGGGCTCAGCGTTAATGACATGCAAGCATGGCATATACTGCATCAAAAACACGCAGCCTCAAATCTCCAGAGATCTAGTTATGATATACACCGGTACATTTCAATTTGGGTCAAGCTGAATAGAGAAGTGAATAGAAACTGTCTAGTTTTGACTAGTTTAACTTAGGAAAGAAATGTAGAGTTAAGCTGTTTGGTAACACTTTAACTCCATTAGTTAATGTTAGTTAACTACTTTAGTTAACATGATCTAAGCAAGAACAATCCTTCTACAGCATTTATTAATCTTAGTTACTAATGCTTTATTCAAATCAATAGTTGTGCTTGGTAACATTAGTTAATGCATTGTGAATTAGCATGAACTAACATTAAATAACTGTATTTTTATTAACTAACATTAACAAAGATTAATAAATACAGTAATACATGTATTGTTCATTGTTTGTTCATGTTAATTAATGCATTAAATAACATTAACTAATGGACCATTATTCTGAAGTGTTACCAGCTGTTTTTTAAATAATAATGCACTTTTATTAGTAATAATAATAATAACATTAATAATATATATATAAACATATATATATTAACCACTTGATATTTAACATCTAAATAACTCTTATTGCACTAAACTATCAGTTGAGGCCAGCGGATTAGGCGTAATGACAGGAAGTTTATCGTTTTGTTGAAGGCAGCGGTGACGCTTTAAAGAGAATGCATTTAAAGACAAAAAGACAAATAGGTTTCGAGTGACTGTCGGCATGCTTAAAGCCTTTCCAAGACATTCTTAAAGAGAAAGCATCACCGTTAAAATATTTAAGCAAATCAAATAAAAATCTGCTAATCTAGACGGGCAGCATCCTGACCCTTCTGTATTATTGAATCACCCCTCCCTTAATGAAGCTGTTTTGAATTACACATTGTTTTCCTATTTCACGGTCATCAGGAACAGTCCCTTACAATATCACTTCAAGCCCTGTAAATATCATCATAAGCTTTGGATTCCTGTTGTGCTCTGCATTTCATTTTGCTCCCTTTACGCCCATTGCGTTTCTCTTTTTCAATTTACATATTCACAAACAGGCCCTGAAGTGCTTCGCTGGATGAATAAACTAAAACAGTTGGGTCTGTTGTGTGGCATGGCTTCGTATGGACTCCACACAGCTATGTTTGTGCGAGTTCTCGGGACCCTTTCATGTTAATGGGGCCCTCGAGGCTGAAAGTGTCCTAGACGGCACTGCTTTGCAGGCTTTGTGTCCTCTCGCTCAGTTTAACATGCATTGCCACATGGGAGAAGCCGAACCCTGGCAGTGCTGGCTCTTGACATCATGGATGAATAAGAGAGGAATTACTCCGTCTTTGAGATGAAGCCAAGTATTCAGAAGGTGTTTCATTGTTTTTAGAAGGATGTGAATGCGTCTGGTTTGCTCGTGAATGAATGCAACCATCGGCTAGCTGTATCATGTACAGAATGCATTCGTGCCGCTTTGACGGCTGTGTCTTGTTACGTGTATTATTAATAGGTAATCTGAGATTGTACCGAGATGTTCGTACTCTGTTCTCAAAGTGTTGACAGTTTTAAGATTCAAGCTAGTTTTCTACAAGTTTGATTCTTCCAAAATTTGTGAAAATGTTTTGTTTCTGCACTGAGCAGTTGCACTGTCTTGATCTTTTTGTAGACTTTATTTTTTTTTTATTATCTATCTTTAAAATGTTTAATTTTATTTGTAAACGTTTTTCTGTTTTTTTATTTTTGTTGTTCATTTTAAAATTTTATTTGCTCATTTTATTTATTTTTTATTATTACTTTAACAAAAAAATCCCTCTCTCTCTCTCTATATATATATTAAGCCTTTCAGTGTTTTGTATAATTTTCTCTGCTGTTTTTTTTTTGTTTGTATTTTTATTAACTAAAATGATCTCTGTTTTATACCAGGGTTATCATCGTAAACTTAAATATTACAAACTTTTTGTCAGTTGAAATAAAACTGAAATTAAAGTTTAAAAAATATTATTACTTAATTTAGTAGTTTTTTTTTTTTTTGAAGCACTAAAATTTATAGCTGGAAAAAAGTTAATGTACAAAGTAACACTGAGCTTCAACTGAACTTATATTAAAAAATAAACCTAAATATTAATTAAATATTACAAAACAATTTCACTAAAATGAAAAATTCAATTATAATGTTAAAGGTTAATTCGAAATATTAATAAAAATTGAATTGTATATAAATAATACTAAAATAAAAATCTATCTATACACTTAAAATCATTTCCAATTTATTTCTTAGACATATGACTGTGATATTCTCACACACACACACACACACACACACACACACACACACACACACACACACACACACACACAAACAAACAAACACAAACGCACACACACACACACACACACACACACACACACACACACACACACACAAACAAACAAACACAAACACACACACAAACACACGCACACACACACACACTCTCGAAAAGACCTGCACTTCCCAAAGTGAACACCGGGGGGAAGCATGGATGCATCCTTGAGCACAACACACTGTTCTTATTACAGCCGAGACTACAAAACAGTTAGATGAGACTACAGTCGATGAGATCATATCAGAACACACAGACTTCTGACAGTGATGTATCAGAGTTGTTGTTATGGCGACAGTGATGACATCATGCCTCGGTCCTCAAGCCACACCCACATCCACACGGTTTTTACACCACAACTTTCCACAAACGGGTTACATGCATGTTATATAGGTCCTATAAAGTCAATGTAATAACTCCCTGTATGGTAAACATAATTAGCTAGTCTTTATCGTTCAGCCCACACTCAACCACTAATAAATTTTACTGACATTGTGAAAGTGAAACATTAAACCGTTGGCTAATTAAAAACATAGAGTTGCACCGCCCCGCTCCAGTGATTTGACTGTAATCTCTGTGTTTTGAAATATTCTGCTCAGCTGCCCTGAAATAGTCAAGGACTTTCAATTATCAAAGAAACACGGAGTTCAAAGTTCTCTGCTCAAGCCGGATTCAGGATTGTCTCGTTACTGTATAGTATCGTTAAACAGATCTGAGACGGAGGAAAACAGATCTTAGAGCAGGTCACGTGCAGATGAGGGCCGAGCGCCGGACACGTCACATGACCTTTTGTCTCACGACTTTCTCCAAATCATGTGGACATCTCCTCCTGAGCCTTCAAAAGATCCTGCTGCTTTAAAAACGTTCACACACACGCACACACACACACACACACACACACACACAGACACACACAGACACACACACACACACACACGCACGCACGCACGCACGCACACACACACGCACACACACACATTTAAATATGATATCAGGGTCTTATAAGTAATTAAACTCAACATTTTAAGTTACTGTAGGGTTGAATTTTAAATAAAAAAATAATTTAATTATAATAAATTTGTCTGAAAATGTAAATATTTCAAACAAAACATGTTTCATTGTTATTTTATTATTTTTATATTTTCGTACAGTATTAAATTATAAGTTTAATTTGTATTACTATAAGTATGAGACTAAGTTAATATAGGGGTTAATTTTAAATTAAATTATTCAGAAATACGTCAGCTATTTCTTATTTTTTCATTTCTATACTCAAAATAATTTATTTTGACATGAATTATTGATTAATTTATTTCAGTTAGTTACATAGTTAGTTAATTAACTAAATAACTGATAATCAAGTCATACTTTTTTCCCCTGTATCCTCAATATCATTTTCTGTTCTCTTTTTTTTTTAGTCTTTTTTTATGCTTTCAAATCCAGGATATGTCATCATTTTGGAGGGAAAACAGCAGTAAAAATATCAGTATTTGATGAATTTTGTGATTTCTTGTCAATAGTCAAGTTGTAATTATTGCATTTTTAGTGTCTTAGTTACTCAGGGCAGATTTCTGAAGTCTCTTTCGTAGAAATCCTTCCTTACATTATAACACAAGCACATAAAACCTTCTTGCATTTCAGAAGGTAGAGCATAACAGGAACGACCCAGTGCGAAATCTCTGCAAATTCACCGTTGAAGCGAATAATTCCACAATCCCGTCTGTCTCTCGAGGGCTTTACAGTGGCCTGCTTTTAGCAGGGAATGGAGCTGGTGTAAATAGTGTGTAATATTAAAGGTCACAACTTGGTTCTGAAAGAAGTGCATATGACTCTTAATGCATTATTCCACTGGGATCGGGCCACGGATCCATTTGTTGAGTTTAAATGAGGAAGTGACAATGTGGACCCAAATTTAAATAAGTTTCGGCTCATTTCGTCAAACATATGCTCCCCCTTGAGCTGCTTTTAGCAGATTGTCAATGAAAAGCAGTTTAGAGACTGTAGAGCTGTGAGTGAATATCAGTGTTTACTTCGAGATTTTTTGCAGCTGATTTACACATACTGAGTGAGTCATTCAAATGATTTATGTATGTATAAATATGTACATGTATTAAAAAATATTTATATTTGTTTTTATTATACATAAATCTCTTTCAGTGTCCATCACAAACCTTGATTAACAACACAAAATAATTAGTTATTTTTATTATTATTATTATTTAATAAAACATCAATATAATTGTATGTAATTTATTCATTAATATACTTGTTTAACCTGTAAACTGTCGCTCACATTTTTGAACATAGACTTGAAAGTGTATGTGATCCAAACCTACATTTTTATCATTCATGACTGAAAACATTTTGTAACATGATTTTGATGAACCATTTACATGGTAATGCAATGTTTGATTTTAAAATGGGTTTCAAAGCATGAATTTTGAGATTTTAAGTTTTCAAGTGATATATCATTTCTGATGATCGAGGAAAAGGCAACAAAGAAGACTTTTTTTTTTTTTTTGACAAACTTACGATGTAGGTTTTTGAGGTACACTCTTGCCATAAATTACTCTTTTACTTTTCCTACATCATTTTAGCAAAAGATTGGTAAAATATCTATTTGGAAGTCTAAGACCTTTCCAACGATATATAGTTTGTCATGATTAAATTAGGATTTAATTGTAATATAGCGAAGTAAACATAGGCGTCCCGTATACAGGACGGGTGACAGTTAACAGGATAAATTATTTTTAAATTAAATAAAAATGTAATTAAATAAATAGCAGTATAAAGTTGTTTTATAAATTAAATAAATACATAAATCAACAACAATTATTATTATTATTCGCTGTGTTTCAGAAGCACTTGAGAACCTTCTTTAACACACTGAGACGTTTTGGACAAAGGACTAAACGATGCAATCTATCTCTGCATCAGACGGACGTTTATCTTTCTCCTAAATGGTCGCTATCAATCTGGTCCTTTTTAGTTTGACGTGGTGATGCTGTTACACTGCAGCTCGTCTCCTATTGGGTGAGGGATCAATATGCAAATGAGGTTTTGACAGACAAGGGCAGTGGATATCAGGGATGCTTTTAGGCAGATGGACAAACATGTCTGTCTCTGGAGTGAGTGTGATGTTGGGAACAAGGTCACAGCTGGATCTTATCTGAACACTATGTGATCAAATTTAAGCAGCTTGTAAGTATTTGGGTTAAAATCAACATGATATTAACTGATCATCAAAATGTAGTAACTTTCTCCACGTTTGAAAATCATATATGTGACAAAATGTATTAACCAATAATAGCACAGGTTAACCTGTTTCCATCCAATCAAATCTAAATAATAAATCAAGTCCCAGCTTTACGTTTAACTCGATTTCTACGTTTTGTTCAGGAATAAATCACTTTTTATTATGAATCTTGTTTTTAAATCCACAAACGTTTATGCAAAGACACAAATGTAGACGCGAATGCTTTCCAATGCAATGCAAGCGCACATAACCATGCATTACATACTAAGCATGCATTTCTTCCATTAAAATATCTCGCAAACCTTTTTGGAAACATTATCTATTTGGTGGCGCTGCTTTAAGTGTATTCTTATGCATTACTTTGCTCATATTTGTCCGTTTTCAGCTTTGCCCTGCTTTGTAAAATTCTAATGGCGTCTCTCGCTCACTAGTAGTGCAGAAGAGACATACATAAAGACATTTACCTACTCGGGCATGGAGTAGAGTAACAAGTTTAGAGAAAGGGCACATCAGCATATGGGAGCGTGCTTTGCCCCCCGCTGTAATTGGTTGCGGTCTGGCTGCTAGACGAGCAGCTGTAATTGGTTTAAATACGAGAGAGGTGTGTTAACAGCCGAAATGGTGACTAGGGGTGTGTGAAGATGGAAGATGACGCTTCTGGAGCATGCATGTGTGTGTGTGTGTGTGTGGGTGCAGGGCAGATGCTTACACTACACTCGCCGACATCTGCTCCAGCCTCTCGAGGCAGACAACTCGCTGTATCAGCGATCTCACACACACTACCTCTCACCCACATGCAAAGACCAAAGCTGCATCAATAAATGATGCATTTGTAGGTCACATTTTGTTAATGTAGGACCTTTGATAATATTTAAATGACATGCTAATAAAGTTTGAAGGATGCTCTGGAGATACGGCATCATGCGGCATGCCTGCCAACTGTTCATGGAAACATATTGCAAAATCTGACAGAACTCCACAAGCTCTAATCTGATTCTAATCTGATCTAGTGAGATTGCACAGGTTTTTATTGGTTTGCTGAAACAAAATCATGTTTGCAAAGATATAATGAGCACTTTCTAGAAGAATTGGGGCCTGTCCCAATACCCACACATGGTGAACATAAAGTGATGCACATTTTGTTGGTACAGAGCAGAGGTGAGTATTATGCATGTTTTTTAAAACATTTTCAATTAATTAGAAGCACCACAATTGTGCACGTATAGCTCTGTAAATACATTTTTACAGCAAGTGTGTCCAATCAGGTATTTAAAGTGTGAAGACCATGTCTGTGTATTGGGACAAGCCAAAATTTAAAGGCAGCATTGCTTTGCATAAACTGTAGTGATTCAGATGTATAATAGTTCAGATTCTCTTGTGTGTGTGTGTGTGTGTTAAAACAGACTCCAGCTGTATTCATGGCTGCTTCATATGGTTTGAGCACTTTGAAGCTGTTAGTTTGGCCTTGCATGTGGGTGAGACTCATGAAATAAACCCAGTACACTTCTCTCTCCGCTGCTCCCAAACACACACACACAGCTCTGGGCTCGGCTTCCCACCCGGGGAACTGTCTCCTTCATATTGGCCTGAAAGCCTGCTCTCTCTTCTGCTTTGTTCCTCCGTTGAGTCTAATGTCTGTTGACAGACCCTGAATGACAAAAGCTGGGAGTTTCCCAGTATGTGGAAAAACTTGGATCTGTTTGTAGAAATCCCTGCCGCACGTGTCGGGAATGGCCCTCGGTGTACCTGCGGGTTAGCTTGAACCGTGCAGGACCGGCGAGCTCTCATGTGAGGTTCTGAGATCAAAAGAGCCGATGCTGTGAATCGGGAGAGCGGACGCCTCTCTGAACTCCCCCTGAAGCTCTCCGTCGGTTCCCAGAGGAGAACGTTGATGCTTGGAGGTTCGCTCTTTCACAGCTTGGAAAGTTAGAGTCCTTGTTTAAATTTGCATTCTTATTAGATGCTTCTCATAAAGTCAGTTTAAAAGGATAATGATATCATTGATGACATATGAAGAGTATAAAGAGATCAAATCAATGTGGATGGCAGCTCAGATCATTTGAGTATTTGATAAGAAGTGTCCGAATTCATGTTGAGGTCTGATCGACAGTTTAGACATAATTGAGACTTAATCTAAAACTCTAAAACTCTCAAATCTGTGGATATGATTTGTCGGATCATTTGTTCTTGGAAAAATTCATTGAGAAATGTTTAAGTTCAAATCGAAATATCTGAATTTGGATTGCAGATTTTGGTATCTTCTTGTCAAATCTGAGCACAGCTTGAGACGTCATTGAGATCACATATGAAGCTATATAAAATGAAAGTAGATAACTCGTATCACTTGAGTTTCGATGAGAAATGTTTGAGTTCATATTGAGATCTTGTAACACATCTTGGCAAATTTGAGCACAGTTTGAGACATTGGGATCTCATCTCAAACTATAAGAATGCAAAGCTATAAAATGTGGATGACTCCAATATTGTGAACTTGGGAGAATTAATTGAGAAATGTTTAAGTTCATATCGAAATTTTGGCAGATTTTGGTATCTTGTCAAATGAGAGCACAGCTTGAGACATGGAGAACTCATCTGATAATAATAATAATAATTAAAGCTATTAAATTAATTTGGATCTTGAATATTTGGATGAGAAATATGAGTTTAAATATTTAGATCTCTGACTTTGGATTGCAGTCCTTTTTTTTGGCAAATCTGAGTACAGTTTGAGATGTTACTGAGGTCTCATCTGAAACTATAAAGATGTTATGAGAGTGGATAACAGCCAGGTTTATCTGATCTTGGGAGAATTTGATGAGGAACGTTTGAGATCTGACTATACTTTGTTATCTTGACGAATATGAGCACAGTTTTACAGATTACTGAAATATCATCTGAAACTCTGTGATCTTTTTCTTCAGTAAAAGTCTTTATGTAATCTCATATCTCTCTTGGAGAAACATCAGTATTTAGTATTTAAGACATCCTATTTGTGCTTTATGATCTTTAGCATATTGAACATCTATTTAAACTGCATTTTCATATTAAATATAGCACAAAAATGTATACATGTTGATGGTTTTTAACATTTTTCTTTGTGATTTCTATCTGGTACTGTACCTTGAAGTCTCTGTGATCTTCTGGTCTCGGTTCCCTCGAACATTGTCAGTCTAAACACTTACTAAAGCAATAACATTACAGGATGAGTCTCAGACTGAAATATGAGCAGTAGTAACTGCGATGCGTCCCAAGCAAGCACCATTAATTATCGTAATAGTAATAACAAAAACATCAGTTCTGCCCCGTGTTCCTCTGACATCATATCCCTGCTCTTCACCGATGCCTCGTTTTATTTTCCCTCGCGCCGCTGCCAGGGAGACTATTAAAACACGGTCCGGTCTGCTTCTCTGCCCTCTCATCTCACAGGCCGCCGAGGTATATAAACGCTGGAAGGAAAAATCCAGAAGGAGAACCGTCTGGAACCACTAATAACGGGGTCCACGCTGCAGTTTCCAGGGGAGGGTTGAACTTAATGAACAATCAAATAAAGGAGTTGAAATTACAGACCTGTGGAGGGAAGGAGTCTGAGGTTGCCCTTGGTTCTGTGAGAGGAGAGAGGGGCCTTACGAAGGGACGACGCGTGCATTTAGTGTAACAGGTTATTATATTCCATAGGGACCATATTTCTCGTCTCTTTCCAGGAGCCATCGATTGCACACGGGCAAATGAGGGGGTTTCCATTCCTTTAAGTAAAACGCTTAATTGATTGATTAATTAATGTGGAGTTCTGCCTCAGTTAATCTGCCTGTTTGACGAGGCGACTCAATAATTGATTGGCTTTGGGATTCCGCTGAATTTTCAGCTTCATACGCCATCATTAGTTAATGCACTTATTAATTTGTTTTCATAGGATATCCCGGATTAATTGTGATTGCATAGTAAACGAAGCATGTTCGATGCCAATCATTACGGATATAAAAGATTTATGTGCCCGAACATTATTGTCACCTGGAGTAAAGCCATCTGAGAGCCGTATTTAGCAGTTATGTAGTACTTTAGTCCAATTCTTATATTAGTCTAGTGTTTTTTAATGGCCATTCTTTTGTAGATGACTTGTGTAGTAACTGGCTGACTGCTGTACTGGCGTGGTACACATTTTCGTTCATTAAGACAAACTTTTGGGTGCTGAATGCTAAATATAGGTGCATTTCCAGTGCTGTGAATAAAGTTAGTGCACCCCATGCAAGGTTTTTATTTTTTAACCATATTAGGGTATAAATATATATACATGGGAATGCAGCGGGGGTCTAGAATATAAAACAAAACAAAAAGCAATATTACACAGTTAAAATAAGTGTTGCATAGCCAATTATAAGAAGTTGTCTTTTGATTCTTTACAGAAGCCAACTGCGTTAAGATGTTTAAGTTATGTAAAATACTGAAATGACATTTTTTGTATTTTTTGATAACATTATATCACCTTCATCTATGTGTATTGTTGACAAATGAGTGGTCTTTAGAAGTTTCAGAGAAACTTCTGTGCCACCAACATCATTTAATAAAAACAATTTCTGATTTGAGGTTCAAAAAATGTCGATTTTTCAAGTGGGAGTGAAGTTGTACAAGTTGTACATCACGTGACAAACACATCAGCATTCATTGTTGGTTGAGTTGCTCATCTCAGCTCAAAACAGAGTCAGTTTGACATAATTGGATGGTAGACTTTCATTATTCGACATTCATACCAACATTATATCATCTTCATTATCAATCTTCTACAAATTAAGTTCCAGGATTGACATGGCCACCAAAAAAACCCCCAAACCTTTGGACAGCACTGTAAATATAGTCGGCCAGAATATTAATGTCCCCTTTTTTGGGTGGTTTATATGTAGCTGGTGTTTTGTGTAGTTTATTACTGCGTTTCTGCAATTCTAGGTGGTTACCTACCTCTATTTTCCTCAGTTTTATGGTGAAAATGACTCAAGCCTCCCTTCAGCAAGACACAGGATTTGAGGAATACTTTATCTCTGGAGAGCAAATTCTGAATATTATTTACAGCCCATTGTTAGCTAGTAGTATTGATTTAGCAGATGTTTTAATCTAAAGTGAGGAGATGCAGTAAATATCACACATTATGTTACATTCGCTCTCAGCTTCTGATTTATATTCATGGGTTTCCCATGCGTCCATGTAACATTTGAGTGTTTGACAGCCTGTCAGCCAGTGGATCTTGCTAGTTTTCAAACCGTTGACCTCCTGACCTTTGACCTTTGTCCTTCCTTGAGTGTGAAAGCCAGAGTCACTTCCGCCCATCTCCGTTCCCTTTATCTCTTCATCGTGTTGTATTTTCTTGCTTTTCCCTGCAGGATATCCTTCTTTTCCTTTCGTCTGCCGGCTGATGACATTCACAGGAGTCTTAAGGCACTCTTTTTCAGACGCCTCCGTGTCATTTCTGTGCCATCAGCCTCATTTAATGCAATTGTTTTCCGATTTGAGGTTCAGGAAAACACACAGACGACAAACGCATCAACATTCGCTGTAGTTTAGTCGCTGGTCTCAGCTCAAAACAGTGTCACGTTGATGAAAAGATGTTTTCTGTCCAGCGTTCGACCTGGTCTTCATGAAATTAGTTTGTGCTGTTCTCACAGCTTTATTGTTTCTCAAGTGTTTTCAATCGCTTGGTCTTTAATAACACGATCAGTGCAGACGCTGCCTTTCCATTCAGCTCTAAAATATGTTCTTCTTTGAAATTGTTGTTCAATACGAGTAAGTGGTGTTATTTTGTGGCGTATTCTCTGAGCGTCCCGTGTCTCTCCTGCTGATCGCACATTTGAACGTCTTTAACAAAAAGAATTGAGCTGCCCTTCATTACAGCCATTTGAACAGTGTGTGATCATTACATCATGCTGTGTATTTCACAAACACATATCAATGCCATGTTTCACCCTAAAATCAATAGAATGAAAATATGAAACTGAAATTATAAATTATTTATAATTCACTAGGTGGTTACCTATTGCTTTTTTTCACCTCTTTTAAGGTGAAAATGATTCATTTGACCAATTTTGGTTTAACTTTTTTTATTTATTTTTTATTATCATTCTTTTTTCACTTATTAACATATTTTACCCCAACATTCTCATTATTGTAATGCATCCAAATTTTACTTGTAAATTGTAGTTATTACATTTTCAGTTATTTTCATTATTTTCTATTACAATAAAATATCATTTAAATGCAATGTTTAAATAAATTAGTTCATTTAGATTAATTAGATTTATTACATTACGTTACATTATTTATTATTATTTATTACATTACCTTACATTACATTACATAATTTAATGCATTACAAATAAATACTAGTTAATTAAAGCTAAAACCATTTAAAAAAGTTATCGAAAAAAAAAAAAAATAACATTAAAACAATTTAATTTGGTTTAATTTTATATAATAAAATAACTACAACTAGAACTGAAATATTTTTTATAGACATTGAAAAAAATTATGATAATAAAATGGTAAAAGTGAAAATCGAAAAACAAATACTAAACAAAATTACTAAAACTTTAACCAAAATTTTATTGGAAACGGAAAATACAAAAATAAAACTATTTAAAATGAATTTTAAATATATATATATATATATATATATATATATATATATATATATATATATATATATATATAAATAATAATAAATAACAAATAAATAATAATAATAAATTGATAGTACTTTTGTATTTTTCTAGTATATGAAATGGAAAATACAAAAAAATGTACTATTTAAAAAATTATTAAAAAATGAAAATAATAAAATATTAATAATAATATAAAATACAAATATAAAAAATATATAGTACTCAATACTAAAATAACAGTTTTATATGCATGTTTTTTAATAAGAATATCATTTTCGCAATATGGTAATGAGAAATGGGGGAAAAGTCTTACATAGGCCTCATTGTTTTCAAGCAAAATAAGGTTTTTCTTTGATTTTGGTGTGAAATGTGTCGTGTGCATGTCTTGACAGGTTTGTCGAGATTCACCTGTGTGTGTGTTTGTGTCAGTTATGAAGCACATCGAGCTTTCAGATGCAATATAAACTCAATATGATTTATCATTCCCCACTCCTGGATCATTCAGCAACAATCGATCAAAATCCTGTTTAACTAGCAGGTGATTTTCTCTAGCTTTGAGAAGAAACACAAGCCAAAGTTCCCATATCTCACCGTTTGACGTGCCCTGCTCCAAAGTGACAAATATGGCCGGCAAGAAACCTGTCAGGAACTTATTTAATAAGACTCTCACTGATGCTTGATTAATCTTCATGAAATTGATCGCGCTGTCAGAACCTGCGCTCAGAAATGGTGGCCTCCGAACAAAAGGGCTTCAATATACACTCTTAGAAGAAAAGGTTCTAATATAAATCAGGCACTACGTATTTGGAACCCCTAAAAGGTTCTATATAGAACCCTTTTTAAGGGATCAATCAAAAGAATCCTTTAGGGATTCATTCATGATTATTAATTATTTCATATAATTGACAAACATCAAGACCCTAAAATGTAAAAATGTAATTCACATAAAAAAGTCACCCATAAATACTGAAAAAAAGCACAGCCAAAGTGCATAGAACTCGTCATTTATTTATATTAACAAAAATAATTACTATTACTGAAAGAATGCTACTGTAATTTCAAATATTCAAGGCTTTAAATTCACAAATCAACATTAAAACACCAACCATTTAAAAAATCTCATAAATAATGAAAATAGAGTTTCACCTACATCTACATATTACAAAATGAGTCCATTATAAAATTACATTAATCTATCACTAATAAATCATGCAAATATACAGATTCATCTAAATTCCCATCAGGGTTAGTACAACATCAAGTACCTCAAAACTACAAATTTATATTAATATAATTCACAATGGAAATATCGGCTACAGATATAGAAGTACTTCAAATCAAACTACAAATTTACATTAATATCACTCATAAAGAATTGTAATTACAGATTCAAATTCAGATCAGCATTTCAGAATAACATCAAACGCCTCATATTTACAAATTTACATTAGCACATTCACGAAATATCAAAGTATTATGATAATTGGTTATACATTTTGAGTACTGGGACAGACAGTTTTATTTTTTTTTTTGGCTTCTGGAGAGTTTAAACAGGTATTGCTCAACAAAATTCATCATGTTAGTGATGTGCTTGGGGTATTCTACACTGAATATGAAATAAGTAGCAAAGAGGGTTTGCGAATCATTTGAGTCAGTTCGGGAGTTCGGAGCGGGTTCGCGAATCATTTGAGTCAGTTTGGGGTTCGCGAATCATTTGAGTCAGTTCGGGAGTTCATAGGGGGTTCGCGAATAATTTGAGTCAGTTTGGGAGTTCGAAGCAAGATCGCGAATCATTTGAATCAGTTCGGGAGTTCGGAGCGGGTTCGCGAATCATTTGAGTCATTTGAGTCATTTTGGGGATCGCGAATCGTTTGAGTCAATTTGGGAGTTCGGAGCGTGAATCACTTTAGTCAGTTCGGGAGTTCGTAGCATGTTCGCGAATCATTTGAGTCAGTTTGGGAGTTCGAAGCGGGTTCGCGAATCATTTGAGTCAGTTTGGGGATCGCGATTCGTTTGAGTCAGTTTGGGAGTTCGGATCGCGAATCATTTGAATCAGTTCGGGAGTTCGTAGCGGGTTCGCGAATCATTTGAGTCAGTTTGGGAGTTCGAAGCGGGTTCGCGAATCATTTGAGTCAGTTTAGGGATCGTGAATCATTTGAATCAGTTCGAGAGTTCGTAGCGGGTTCGCGAATCATTTGAGTCAGTTCGAGAGTTCGGAGCGGGTTCGCGAATCATTTGAGTCAGTTTGGGAGTTCGGAGCGTGAATCACTTGAGTCAGTTCGGGAGTTCGCGAATCATTTGAGTCTGTTCGGGAATTAAAAAGGGTTCTTTCTTGTATAATGTACACCCTTTTTAGCATAAAAGGTTCTTTGGAGTTGAGAAAATAACCCTATGGTTCTAGAACCCCAATGAACCCTGTTTTCTAAGAGTGTAGAGTGTGAGCATGTGGATGTGTGTTTTATTCTACAGCTGGTTCCTCAGCAGGCCGGCGCTCTTATTGGAGTTGTATTGATTCAGGATTCATTAGAGGCGCAGACTAATTTTGTGCTGAGAAGTGGAGCTCTCACACTTTGAATATGCATTCATCTGCTCTCTGAAGCTGTGCGTGCCAGAGCCGTTAACGACAGATGGCGAGGATGCCGTTCGACTTGAGTTCCCCGAGGAAAAGTGTCCAGCAGGTTTCTAGCGTATTGTGTGTCTTAGTCATAAAGCTGGTCAGTGTTTAATAAAGCAATAAGCCGCTAGAAGCTCTGTGCTGCATCGACCTTTTCCCAAGATATTGCATTCATATTTTGCTTCTGATCATTGTATCTGTATTTTTTCTGTTATTCCTGTGTGCATTCATAGGATTTTCAGCAGATGCAAATAGGCTAGTTCTTAAAATAGCATCGATGGGTGAATATGAAATGTTAGGATTAATGAGACTATCTCTTGCTTTTCAGGATGCCATTTTTGATATAACAAAGTCAGATTTTAGATGTGGAACTATTTGTTTTATTATTAAGAGTGACCTGTGGTTTATAAATATTGATATTTATTATTACAGTAGATCATGTTGATTGGTAAAAACTGTTAAAAAGTGTGTACTTTGAATCCAATGTAAGTAACTTTGGATAAAAATGTCTGGCAAATTCATAAATATAAATGTATTATATTTATATTTGTGTATGTATGTAAATGATTTGTATTATTTATATATTTGTGTGTGTGTGTGTGTGTATATATGATAAAGCATAAATAAATAAAGATAAGAATACGAATAAGAATAGAATATACATATTATTTATACATTTATATAATTTATATAAAATGTTGATATAATTATAATATTAATATTTTATACAATTAATATTTCATTTAAATCTAATTTAAAATAAAATTATATATAAATCTATTTTATAAATTATTATATTTATATTTATTAAAATTTATTTTAAGTGTATATTTATATTAGTTATGTGTGTGTATATATAATTTAAATAACATAAATGCAGTTTTTAAATGATTTTTCTTTACATTGAAATATGTATATTTTTTAGATATAATAAAAAAAAAAATCCATACATACACACACACACACACACACATATATATATACAGTTAATTATATATACATATATGTATATATATATATATATAGTTAAGTTTCTATAGAACTGAACTGACACTAATATGTCCCTTGGTTGTGGGCTGATGCTGAAAATCTAGAAAAAGCATTCAGCTTCCTGATATCTTTCTGCTCTCAGTTCTCTGAATCGGTTTGGGTTTGAGTTTGGAAGACCTAAAAAGAAACGCTGACGTTGTTCCTCTGGGGTCAGAGCTCTGCGCTGATCTCTCGCATCTCAGCCAGTGAATTACAACAGCTTTTTTATTCCTTCCTTGAAGATTTCAATCAATTTTCATCCTCTCATCAGTTCCCACAATGGCTTCTGGGAGAGCAGTATGGGGATCAATGCACAGGCCTCTTGTCCGGTGGCGGTCAATAGATGTGGACGGACCGTCCCAACCCTATTTTCTAGAAAAACTCATCAATGTGGGGGTCAGCGGGGTCACGAGGACCACCTGGTAAATGGGTCATCCCAAGAATAATCAAAAGAGAGCACTTTACACATTGTTTTGTGTTATCATCCGTCCATGAATGTGCGTCTTCAAATAACAGATAGCGCTTGACATTGACTGCTGTACTTTATAGTGGTCCTCTACTACAGGATCGATACGGAGAGCACGATCAGCACTTCAAACCAGCTGAAAGCAGTGCGGGGAAGTCAAAAGCCAGTGGCCTCGTTAACCACATCTAAGCAGGGTTTGGATTAGCATGTTGAGTTTATCCAGCGTCTCTGCTCGGTACACAGGCTTCGGTCCAAATAATTACTTAACCTACTTTCAGATATTAGTGTGCTTGAAAATGTGCCTGGGTTACCTTGAAGAAAGTCACCGGAGAGGAGACGTGCTGTTCTTCTACTGGCTCAGTTACAGTTAAAAGAGCATTCAGACGCGGTTTCAACCTGATTTCTATGTGAGGGATGCATAAAATAAAATGGATATTTAGACTTTTTTAAAAAAAATTTATACTGTGCTACAAAGTACATGAATTTTAACCACATTACATAATCATTCATTCTAGATTTGAGTGATTTTGTAATTTTTCTATGCTGATTTTGCATGAAAAAAAAAAAAAAAAAAAAAATATATATATATATATATATATAATTTAAAATTCATATTTTTATATTTTACCTGTAAAATTACAATACTAATATTTACATCATAATTTATCGACTATGATAATATAAACAATGCAAATAGACTAAATTAACTTAAATTATGAAAACATTTAAAGACCCATTAAATAATATATTAAATAAATAACTATGAGATGTTAATAATTAATATTGTTGTGATTTAATGTTTTTGTGACTTTTGCTGTGATTTTTATTAGTGATATAATGAAAACAATTTAAAAATAATGTAATGATGAACTTACACTCTAAAATAAAAAGTTGAGTATTCAGTGAAACCAATTAAAAACATTTGTCAAAAACAAAAATATCAATACTTATATTTACATCTTAATGCATTGTGGTCAACCTCAATGAATACTGACCTTATTTGCTTTCTTAATACATGTTCTTGCCTGATTGTGAGCAATTTATTTAAAATAAAAATTTGGGTTTTCATCAAAACTACTTGTCATCTAACATCTTCAATCTCTCTTACTTTTTAAAATGTCTGTCATTATAGAAATACTTACAATGTTCAACTCCTCCGAGTGTTTGCAGAAGTCCCGTGCAAGATCATTCTCTAAATTCACTCTGAAATGCATCACATTATGGCATTTCATATTAATGTTAAGCTCAAATAACCCCGAAACGGGAGCTAAAGCTGCGTTTGTGCTGTGACTTTATCTCTCTCGTTTCATAAAGCTTGAATTTGTTACCTATGACTACATTCATTTTCATAAATGTATTTTCGAATCCACACAATATCTAGTGTTTTGTTTTTCATAAGTGTGTATTGAGCGGTAAACAGGTTATGCAGTAAAATATGCACATACTAGAGTCGCAGGCTGAAATGAAAGCGTCCGGCTCTAAATGTAAATCTGATTTAATCCATATCCTCTAATGAAAACAGTAATATCCAGTGCAAGCGGCTTCAGGTTAGTCAGGTGTTTCTCACACACACACACACAGAGAATGGAAATGTTCTCTTCGCTTCTCCTCACATTTCAGTCCTGTCACCAGTAGGACGTCAGGTACCAAATGTTGGATTACTAGTTAGTCATTAATTAGACGCCGTTAATGAGATGGTAGAGTTTAGAAGTAGTTTAAGACATAAGATTGCAGACTAAAGATCACCTGTAGAAATATTTAACGTTTGTTGGTTGTTTTGATTTGGGCCAATATGCAATTACACAAAACACTCTAGAAACATGCCAAAACCACACAGCAACCACATAGCAGTGCTGTGGTGTAATACATTTTTTTGCACATGTTTATCAAGACTAATAAAACCTCATGTGATCTGTTGTGAAGTCGTTAGGAACGGGGTTTGTTGTTTGTCTGTCTGCGCTGCAGTGTTGGCTTGTGTTTGACCTGCTTACACTCGGCAGATGGAGAGATTTCAGTACGCCAGGAGAGGTGTTTGTAGGTGGGAGACCCTTCAGGTCAGATTGCGCTGACCGCTGTGTTTCGGCCAGCAGACAGGTTTCATGTGGAGCCAGACACTCGGCAGTCTGCCCGCTCCAGACAGACGTCCATACCTCGACAGAAAGATAGCCTTCAAACGCTTGAGTGATGTTTGTGACCAAAGCGACCATTGTTTTGAACGGGGTGATGGAATTTGAGTAAATCTTAAAAGAGAAATCTATATTTTAAACCCAAACAAGAAGAAAAATGTAGTAAAAATATTTTTTATTGTCGATTATTTAAATGACATTTTTGCACATTTCCCCCAAAATTGCATTACAAAAATGCTATATTGTCACTGTAAAGTAAAAAATTCAGCATCTTACATTTATTATTACTATAATAGTTTTATGTTAACTATACATCAAAAACAAAACGTTTCTTATATTGTGCAATTATATTTTTACATATGCAAAGTACAATTGTAGATATGCATAATGTATTAATTTAATTAGACTATAATAATATATTGTATGAATATATATATATATATATTTTTCATTTTAAATATATATTACACAGTGCATATGACTACTTTTTAAAATTCTTTCTATATATTTATAATATACTAATATGTATTTATAATATACTTCTATATATTTATAATATACTATATAATATATAATATTTTTTATGCATATAAAATGTATGTCAAAAAGTATAATTTTTAAAAGTATAAAAAGAGTTTCATTTATTTTATTAATTATTTTTGCATCATAGTAATGCAAAATGTGCTTAGTTGTCATGATGATACTATCACAATGCAAAAAAATGTAATAATCTTGAAAGTAAAAAGGAATTTGCATTGTATACAAAGCTAAATGTCTTTTTGCTTTTGGGGTGAAATATGAGTTAGTGTGAGATGTTTGTTTGTGTGTTCACCAGAGAGTTGTCAGTGTTGTGGCCAGGCAGTCTGGGACCATCAGAAGTCAATGACACCGTGTTATCAACATCTCAGTGTTATTGATTGGCTCTTCCTGCAGGTTTCTGCTACAGTCCACACACTATCAAAGTGCCTTTGTCAATCAGATCCTCATCTGTGAATCAGGCTGCTGCTGAACACTGATAATCCTGCTGGTCCTTATACTGCGTGAACATACGGCTCAGCTCTCTCATATGTCACATTCAGCCTGTACTAGTTGCAGCTTTCAGTGTGTGCGTTAGTTCAGTGTTTACTACTGTACCTTGAGAAGTGTACAAAATTAGTAAATGTCAATGTCAAATACATTGAGGGCCATATAAGATTTTCAGAGTATTATGGATTGGACTAAATCTATTCCCACACATCATTTTGAGTTTTAATGTAGAGGTGGAGCTCCACTGAGAGAATGAATGGGGCGGAGATATGTCTGTAGTGACACAGTGGGAGGACAGTAATGTACATCAAAGTCTGATTGAAATCAACTGATGGTGATTGGATTGTCAATATGATTGTGTGTGTTTCTTAAAGGCTCTTTTAAATGACCCATGTTAGTGTTGGCCAATAAACTAAAGGAGTGAAGCATCAGGGTAATTTGTTCTTATTATTTTTGTAATTAAATACATAAATAGTTCTATAAAATAAAATAATAGCATTTTTAACAATACAAAACATACCAAATATAGTACTCTCTCTCTCTCTATATATATATATAATTTAGTAAATTATGAATTTATAATATAATAACGTAGTCAATTAAATTATGTACAATTAAATAATAATTTTTTTCAGTACATACTGTATAATTTACAACACAAATTATTTGTGTATGTGTGTGTTTATATGTGTAAATTATCTATTAAACAAATGTTTAACTAAGATAATTTATTTATTATATTATTTATTATAATATTGTTATTTATTTAATATTATAACTCAATCCATTTTAAATAAGAAAATGTGATTTATATTATTAATTAGATATTATTATTATTATTATTATTATTGTTGTTGTTATTATTATTATTATTATTATAAAATGAAACAATATATATCATAATAAATATCATTGGATTACTGTAATGATAGTGTGCTGGAGGTCAAGCGTGAATCATAAAAGGCCTAAAGTTGTTTGTTTGAGTGAATGTACCACTACCAACTCTCATGCACAGTAAGTTAAGGCATTAACATTTTATTATGACTTGCTCTGGCAATCAGGGTATCATTAGTGATACACATGCCTGAAGGCAAGGTTACACTAAATCGCTTTCCTCCAACTTTATCAGTAGTGTTCATGACAACCATATTAGTAAATATGCAAAACCTCAGGAGACCATCTGAAGGTCATCGCTGGTCTACTGACACACTGCTTTGTTTTTGTGCTGTGCCCGGACTCAAGAATACAGCTGGAATGAGCGCATAGCTAATTATAAATCACAGGAATGGTGCATACTGGTGCATTTATTGGAATCGTTATTGGAAATTCAGTCAAAAAAGAAATGACATACTTTAAGATACAAATGAAAGTTACTTAATCTAATATTAATTTATTTTTTATGCAAACCTGAAGGAGACAAACCTTGATATGATTATTCATAACAACAATTGAAAACGTTTTTCCAATCTTCTATGTCAAATTTTGGTGAGCCTATGTGAATTGTAGTCTCCGTTTCCTGTTCCTAGCTGACAGGAGCGGCTCCCGGTGTGGTTTTCTGTTGCTGTAGCTTATCTACATCAGGGTTCGATGTGTTGTGTGTTCAGAGATGGTATTCTGCATACCTTGGTTGTAACAAGTGGTTATTTGAGGTACTGGTGCCTTTCTATCATCTCTAACCAGTCTGCCCATTCTCCTCTGACCTCTGACATCAACAAGGCATTTTCGTCCACACAGCTGCTGCTCACTGGATGATGAGACTCTGGTTGGTTTATTGCACGTTACGCCCAAAAAACACCCATTACTCATTAAGAGAACTCGTTTAGACCATGCGCCCGGGCGCGCCAACCATTTTTCCGTCATTAAAATAGCAAAAGTGGATTTGGACACGCCCTGAGTGCACCTGCGCCGTGCGCTTTACACTTTGCGTTTATATCATTAAAATGGGGCCCATAGTCACTGGACAAGAATTAGATGTTGCACAAGAACTAAATCCCTCCCATTATAATCAATGATGCTGACAGCCGTCTGAGGCACAGTTAGCAGAGTACGTTTTCTACTTGGTGTCATTTTATGTGATATAAACCACAAAGCAGAATCTTTCCTTTACACATTTCTACCTCTGCACATTTCGACATTCGGCGCAGCCCCGTGCTGAGGTGATTTTGATGGTTTGTGAAGGCTCATTGCAGCTTGTTGGCGAAGAGTCTCACCTTTTCTTGTAGCTAAGAGGAGACAGTGAGTTTCAGTATCTGCTCATTATAAACTGCTCATTACTAGCATCTGAGGCTGCCAAACATCTAGATAGTCTAATGAGATAGCTTTTTTTTCTTGCAACTTGCATTTAGACTTTTTTTTTATTCTGTTAATTTGTCTTGACTTTACTCTTCTGTGATCTTTTGGAAATCGCCTGTGTTCGCAAAACAATCACAGCAATAGTGTTTGTTAAGTGAGAATTTCCAACACATGTTATTAATGCACAAGCACACAGATGCATTAGTCTGTAGCCTTTACAACAAACATTAATATTTCACAGAACAGGTGTCAATATTACGACCCGTCTTCGGTTTCCAACACACTGGCCTTCTTGGCCGCGGTTCGAGTCCCATGGAAGCACTGGGAACAGATGCCCGTCAAGCAGTCTCACTCTTCCCCAGCAGCTGGCTCTGGGATCCTGCATCCGCTCACCAACTGTGCGTGGCCCTGCAGCTCTCGCGCACAAATAATCTCGGCTGACAGTGATAAACATGCACACTTGACTGATAAATACGGGGAAAGAGCAGTGTGGGTCATTCAGACGTGATTCCTGGTTCATTTAAATTGCCTGTAGTAGTTCTTCGCTGAAGGAAAAATGTCTCTAGATCTTTTATTTCATGTCTTCATGTCTTGGATGGGAGGTGTTTTGATGTCTTTTCAAAGCGAGTGGTGTGCTCCAGGGCTCAGTGTTGGGACCGATGCAGCTTCATTGCAAGTTTTCAGCTCCAGTCATGCTCTTCTTCTAATTAAACTACCTTTTAAAAGTTTAGAATCATTAAGACTCCTCTGCTTACCAAGGCTGAATTTATTTGATCAAGAATACAGTAATAAATTGTAAAATTTAGTAATTTTATTATCATTTAAAATAGCCGTTTTGTGTTTGAATGTATTTTAAAATGTAATGTATTTCTGTGATGCAAAGAGTTATCATTACTCCAGTCTTCAGTGTCACATAATCCTTCAGAAATCATTCTAATATTTGTTTGATGACACCATATTTGGCGATTTGAGTGCCTATTAAAGCAATGCATACGGACAGTCTACTAGGAGCGCGCACCTCTTTGATAAATTCAAGAGTGGCACATTATTTGTTTATCTTCGTCTCATTACTCACCGTATGCAAATGAAGAGCGTGGCAGATGCATAAAAATATATTTAATGGTTGTGTAGAGTCTTTCTATGACAGTGCAGTTAATCTTAATGACCTAATGACTGCATTACCATTTTGTTACTGCCAGGATGAGCTTGATTTGTGTTTGCTTTCGATTGTGGGATGGATAGAGCTAGTATCAGTGAAACATCAGAATCCCTGAAGAGCCCAGGCGGGTTCATGTGGTACTAAATATCACGCCTCTTAGCCCATAAATCTTCATGTATTGGACGGAGGTGGGAAAGTGAATTTACATGCTGATCTGGATCCCTTTTCTTTGGGTCCAGACTACTAAAAATAATTTTCATTGGATGTTCTGCGATGTAGATACCAGAATTATGCACTAGTAAGGCTTTTAAATGATTCTGGTTCAACTTAATTACTTTTAAAGAAAGGTAGCATATTTCTTAGTTTTTAATTAAAGCATGACTTATTACAACCACAACCTATTCTGAATATGTGTCTTTAACTATGCACCAAATGCATAACCAGTCAGTAATTGCACTAATTTAAGTTTCATGATGTACTTTTAATTGTTTTGTATATTAAAATACTGTATCCTATTCTATTTTAATACGCTGGAAAAAAAAATGTAACTGTTCATAGAGTTCAAAAGTCTTTCTTAAACTTTTTGATGCTCTTAAGAGTCATTCGTTCATGAGTTAAACCGTTGTGATGCTTTGTATGTTTGTTGTTGTGTGCAACCAATAAAGCAAATGAAATGAAAAATATTTACTTTTAGTGAAACATACAGTCCAACCGGTCTATTCCAACATCTGACCAAATAACTCCAATGAACTGGTTCTTTTTGTGAATCAATACAGTGCTTTTCTGAATATTTGAGCCGACACATACAGTATAAACAGTACAGTCAAACTCTCGAACTAATGACTCCTCTGAACTGATTCTTTTTAGTGAATCAGAAGTATACATTGCAACCAGTGTATAATAATTCCAGTATGAATGGTTCTTTTGTGAGGTGACTCTCTTTAGTGAATCAACACAAAGTGCAAAGTCTGACTGCATGCATTCCTGAATGAATGATTGTACCAACTCTTTGTATTGAATCAAAAAACACAACCTGCGTAACATGATTCCTAAATGTCTGACTCCTATGAACCATTTATTTTTGGTTAATCAGATGCATACAATGCAGCCAGTGTAGAATAATTCCCAATTCAATGACCCCTAATAAGCTGACTCTTTTTAGTAAATAAAAAACATGTAGCTCAACCGTTGTAGTTTGACTACCAAATTAACTGCTCCTACAAACTGGTTCAAATTAATAGTAAGACTTACATCATTATACTGTTATTTCTGACTGGTTGTTTACATGACGACAACATCACTGTATTTAAAGACGCACATCATGTGTTTTGTCAGTAGTATTTTATAAACATAAATTGAATGGGGTTTTTTTTGGGGGGGGGGGGGGGGTTATAATTCTTATGTAGTATGCTCAGTTATTGAAATTAATTTATGCTGCCTTTTAAAAGACTGTGAAAAGTGTGGGTAAACAAACCTTTTGCAAGATAAATCTTTATTGCAATTATCCCACCATTTAGAAATTAAATTACATTTCTTATATGCACATATTTATTACTTAAAAGTGCTGATTAAATCATTAATGGGACCAGAATCGTTAATCAAAAAATCTGTTAAACTCCTTATGATAGCCAAACATCCCAGTCTTTCTTAAAAACTGGAACCGATTCTGTTTGAGAAACAGTTATTGATTCCAAACCCTAATCAGAAAGCATAAGAATAGGGAGTGTCTTTAATCAAACGTCACGCCTTGTGCACACACACTTGTGTAAATTCACATTTCTTCCCTCCAAAACATTTGATATATCTTAAGACGGAGCCTCAGCAGCAGGGTTTGTTTGCCCACGTCTCCAGCTCCTCGCGGCAAATGAGATCATTTGTCTTGTTGAGATGGCTCCGCGTACACCCTTGTGGAAAATTAATTAACGCACTTTGTCTCCTTTTCTTTTCTGTGTTTGGTGTTGCTCCCCTTCCTCCCACTTAGACGTGGACTCCATTGATTCATTTCTGGGCTCTTGTCTCGGCTGACAGCTCATGTCAGTGGCTCACAAAATCAGTGTATTTCAGTGTGTTTTTTGGCGGTGTCGAGGGCACGTTAAAACGGCCGCGGTGTCACGCTTCCATAGCCACTGCGGCTCTACTGCACACTCCCCCTCCTTTAGCAGACTCCGGTCTGTGATGGGAAATAAATGTGGCTCTCTGATGTGAACATACATTAGACGTGCCATGATGGACTGCGCTGACGGAGTTAGTAAAGTCTCTTTATGATCGTACGGTGTGACGGAGGCTAATGTTGGCTCGGATGCACCATTATGTTTCTCTCAGTAGTTTCTATGACTTTGGGTCGTTGTTGTTTTTTTGAGGTCTAGGTTTAATTGTGTGTGGTTGCATATTATAACCACATGCTCAGATCAGTCATGATTAAAGTCAACACAGCATCACACTTACTCCGTTAACTTTCTTAATTCACTTCCTGGTCTGAGATTTAAAGTATACTGTATATGATTTACAACCATAATGCAAGGAAATGCAATGCATTGACATGCAAGCTGTGTTGAATTGTCAACGAAGATGCTTTTTAATGAGCAATAAATGATGCAATACTCACAATTGGTTGCAGGTGTGTTTTACCATATTTGACTTGCCTGCCTCTACATTACAACAAACCTGTTAAGCAAACATATGCAATCTATAAATGTTTTTTTTTTTTTTTTTTCAGCTGATGTGTACTGGTGGTTTCAGTTGTTTAACCCTGTATTATGATGACCCAAAACTATTTATAAAAAAAAAGAAAAAATATTATTATTATTATTTTAATACAGTTTTTTTTTATTTCTATTCCATAGTGTGATTTTCAGTAAAATATTTAACCCCTTATACAATATTTTATATTTTTTATTCATACCCAGATTTCAGAACAATCAGTTTCTTCTAATATTACAACACAATATAGCAAAATGGGATTGCAAACATTGTTTGATGTGAATTTTGCTTGACAGAATTGGTCTTTTGCATAACAGAGTTGGTTGAAGGTGACTCAAAAACTCCTTCCTGTAGTAAAATCTACCACTTTCATTAGCAGCCGGTGAGTTGTAGATAAATATAGAAGCCTGTGAGCCTGACCTGTTTAATCACTCCACCTGTGCGGGTCTGGGTGTCTGGAGAATCAAACCCAGAAATAGAGGCCAGGACTTTCTCTCGGTGTGGCTAGCAGCGAGCGACTGCTGATGGCTAAGTGGCTGTCAGAATGGTTACCATCATGCCTCTGTGATTTTGGGGTCCATCTGGTTATGGGGCGCCCCCTCAGGTGAGCAACAAATGGGACCCCAGATGGTGATTCCCTCTTCCTGTGTGCAGCCGTATCCTGACCAGTGTAGCACAAATGACCTCTTCCTCTTTCTGTCTAGCACAGATTTTTGGATTAAATCCTTGAAAGGGAGTCTGTTTGGACAATATTTTATTTGACTCTATACTAGGGGTGTAACGGTTCAAATTACTCACATTTTGCATGCATCATGGTTTTTGGGGTGCTTTCACACTGGCACTTTTTGCAAGATTCTTTGATTATAAAATGTTAAAGAACAGCTCCTATTTGAATTCGAAAAGTTTTCATTAATGTAATGCATCCATATTAATTTATTTCATATAGTTTAGTATAACAAAAGTGTTATATAAATGTTAATAAATTACATCCATTCACAAAGGATTACACATTAATATTTAAATACACACATTTGAATCCAACACAGTCTTCTGGTTCTATACTGTATCCCAGAATGCAATGCACTCGGCTGACCTTCTGTTTCTAGAGTGACAAATATCATCTTTGTCATTTGTGATTTGAATTGGCATTTTATGGAATATTGGATAAAATGACTAATTATTGAGGCAATTACTAGATGCTGCTTTCTGAATTAAACATGAATAATTTTTACACAAAATTAGATTAAAAATGTGAATTAACCAAGGTGATAATTAGACACAGCTCTCTACTAAACCTGCATGTGACAACTGTGTATCATACATCCATTTGCAGCAATTAGCACTGCATACTCTTTTTTTTTTAGTAGTCAGCAGCATATAGTGTGTGTAAACTGCTCAGTATTCAGAACATCTGCATTGATTATGTGTGCATGCAAGCAAGCACATCATGTTTTATACTGTATGTTGTCATGCAGCGTTCTGTCCATATTGTGTGCATAAACTTGTGCCTCTCACGTGTGGGTGTTTGATATTTGCGTGTGCAGAGTCTCCTAACACGCTGTCACGCGAGAGGTGTGATTTGTCGCTGGAGTTAGCCATAACGTGGCACTTCATCACGCGTCTCTACAGGGCGGCTGTCACATAGGTGGCGATAACTCAGCAAATATGGGCTCGCTGGGGCTGGATATAGCTCTGTGTGCTGCCTCCAAGCCTGCATATAAACACTCAAGAAATGAACCGAACATGCTTCAGTCACAACTAATGGCTTATCAGTGCTTTTCATTGTCTTCTCATGACATCACACTTCAGCTTTAGAGGAAGTGATGGAAAGACGACTTCATAAAGACGTTTATGGATTCTTAGCTACAGTGTCCTATCAGAGTGGTGCACTCGTGGGAAATCCATCTGTCCATCATTATCTTGTTCTGTCGTTCTATCTATTGTTCCAACATTCTGTCTGGAATTCTAGCAATCCGTCTGACGTTCTGTCGTTCTATTCAACAGGTTCAAACGTTGTTTCTTGCATTCAATAACATTCTTAAATTCTGTGGTTGTATTCTATCATTGTATCATTTTAATGTTGTAACATTCTATCTATCAGTCTTTTTAGCTAACATTCTAACATTCTGACAGTCTGCAATTCAGTCTAACATTCTGTCTTTAATTTTATTTATCATTCTATCTGAACAATTAATAGATTTGTTGTTGCACGTATTTTTAGGCAGTTGCTAAGGTGTTCTGAGCTTTGGTTTACAGTTGTTAGGGGAGTTCTGTGTGATTGTTAGTGCTTTACTTTGTAAAGTTACAGCACACTCTCCTCAAAAACGACATGATATGAGGACTCACATCTGGAGCTTTGATGCTTGGGATACTTCTGGATTGTTATATTAATAGTGATGCTTGACTTTGCAAACACTTATAATAGGTTCTTCATTTAAATGTATTGTGTTTTGATATTGCTCATCAGGAGGAAATCCCTACAGCGCTGTAGCTACGAATTGAATTAATCCGTTTCCAATCTCAGATTGCAATAAAGAGCTCAGCCATGCTGTTTGTGTGAGCTCCACCAGCGTAATCTACTGCATTCATCAGATTAATATAGATGTGCACATGATCACACATTCACACACACGCTACTGCATGATTTAAACAGTCAGATGCTCTTGCCCAAACACACACACACACACACACACACACACACATCATAAAACACAGTCGTCCTGGGATGGGGTTCCTCGACACTCATAAAAGACTGGTTAATAATTTAAACCAATATTGTAAAGCGTGAGGGGAGAGGGGCAGTGCTGGTCTCAATGAAACCTGTGATCATTATAATTGTGTAGCACACTATCTGTAGGCTCTCTTCCAAAAACTAGTGACCTCATCACTTCTTAATGCCTACATAGGCTGCAAGCTTCAAGCACAGCTTTCTAGCTAGAATGCAGTTTAGAAGAACACTTCATAGGCATCAACTCGAATTGCATTTATCACTCCTTGCACACAGAAGACTCAATTCACAATTGATTCCTGTAGTGAACATGGTAATGATACTCTAGTAAGCTAAGTACTGTATGTGTGATACACACAACTGCGAATGACAGTATTTTTTTTTTATTAATTATTTGACCTTTTTATTATTTAATAATACGTTTTCTGTAGTTTCCTTATGAGTTTTTGACGTTTTTGTTTTTAATTTATATAATTAGTATTTTTAATTTATTTAATTTATATCATTTGAATGTATATAATTTATAGAATTTTTTCATTTATATAATTGTTTATTTATTTATGTATAAGATGTCTCACAATGGAAAATAGTTTTTATAATCAGCATCATTTGTTTTTTTTTCTCACTATGCTTATCAAAAAATTCTGGATTTGCCTCCTCAGTGTTTTTTTTTTTTTTTTTGTAAGTAAATTATTGAATTTTAAATGTATATAATAGTTTTTACATTTACTTTATTCTTTTATTTACTTTATTTTTCATTTGTTTATTTTCCATTTTTATACCAAATATATAATATAAATGTTAATGTTAATTTTAATTTATATAATTTTTGTAAATTTGTATATTATTTGTATCAATATATATTGTATATAATATAAACCCCCAATAAGCTTTAGATCCCTTTAGAATTTTCTGTTCTTTTTTTGTAATTTATATGATAATTCTTTTTAAAAAAAAAATATTTGTATTTTTTTAACTGTATAATTTTTAATTTACATAATTGTTTTTACACTATTGAAAAGTATATTTATAATCAACATCTACACTTTTCAGAACTTTTTGTGAAAAAAGAAAGAAAAACACATTTTGGTTTGGAAATAGATGGGGGTGAGTGAATAAAGACCTGAATTTAAAAAAAGAAACTAAAAAATGTTGCTTGTGGCGACAGCTCACTAGGTGTTGCTCTTAATGTGACCCGTTAATGAGATCATTGATTCAAACGATGATCGTTCCTCTTCTAACGTCCTCCAAATGTGCAACCTTTATGGAGAAGAGTTAATTCACAGAGACATAGAGCCCCGCTGGCTTTATAGACTCAGGCTCGTGTGTATGATGAGAGGAGAGAGCATCTCGAGGGCCTGCCTATTAAATTTCCAATCAGACGCCGGCAGTGGGATGGCAACCATAAAACACAGATTCCCCGCTGAAACAAGCCAACCGAAAGAAAGGCCATTCTGTGGAAATGGAGTATTTCTTGGCGCCACTCTGAAGCAAGAAGTGTGTGTAGGGGGCGGGCGAGAAACACGGGGAATGTGAAGTGTTCAAATCTGAGCTGTGGCTTGAAGAACAGGAAGTGCTTTGCCATTGGGTTTTGTTGGTTTGAGAGGCGGCAGGCGGTGATCACGTCCCGTTCCCATCATCTACACGTCTCCCTCTGCGCAGATTAGGACTTAATCACACTAATTGAGTCGCCAGATGGATTTTTAAAAGGCTGAAAAATCAAAACGTCTCTGTAGTCATTAGTATTTCAGTGTGTATAAAGACACGTGTGATAATGCCCAGTATTTACAGTGACAACATGCAGAACAAAGCTTGCGTCTGCGTATAATTGTGCAGTTTGATGATTGCTTCTGAGCTTCTGAAGTATATTTGAAATCATTAATGATAACATGAAATGCAATTTGCAATGCAATTAACTCGCATATTGTGGTGTATTTTCATGTGAAACTAAAGATACAGAAATAATGTCGAGCAGGACTTGAATGAACTATTCAGGGTTTATTAGTTAGACATCAAGCATCGCTATTTCTTTTGTTGTTGTTTTATTTTATGTCTTATTACTTGATATTGTTAGATGCACCCTCAGTGACTGGGTGTTTTTCAGTTTCAACTCTGTCTGTTTCTACCAACAGTTTCAGCATCTATTTTCAGCATATATATATATATATATATATATATATATATATATATATATATATTTGTTTGTAATACATAGCAATATATAATTAACCATATGTATATAAAATATATAACAAAAAAGTAATGCATAAGAATAATAAAATCATCTTCTTTAATGTTGCATTTAGTTAAATACTGCATATTCAAGATTCAAGATTTTTATTCGTCACATACAAAATTATAAATATCATATATAACCAGCAGTGAAATGTGAGTCAGGTCCACTCCATGGACAGTGCAATTATTAAAGAAAACAACAAAAAATGAAAATATACATAAATAAAGCTATGTAAGAATGAAATAAAAGTAAACAAGAAAAATATAAGAAGATGTATATTGAAGGATTAAATATAGAACGCAAAATAATGTGCATGAAAGTAAACTGTAGTCTTAAATATTAAGATATACAGGGATGTACAATGTGCATATATGCATTTTACTGTAGTCTTAAATATTAAGATACACAGGAATGTACAAGAAACAAATGTGCAAACAGGGTGTTTACTGTCAGTGTATCTATGAGAGGAAGTGAATGATGAAGATCTTACTGATAAAGTGAACATTAGGTGGAGGCATGAGGATGTTAAGAGGCTGGTTTTTAGTTTAGGCTACGGAAGCACTTACCAGATGGCAGCAAAGTGAAAAGATGGTTACTGGGGTGGATGGAGTCCTTGATGATTTTAGCATCTCTGCTTCTGCAGCGTTTGAGGTAGATGTCCTGCAGAGAGGGGAGAGCAGACCCTGAAATGCGCTCAGCTAAGCGCACAACTCTCTGCAGGGCTTTGCAGTCTTGACTGGAGCTGTTCCCCTACCACAATGAGTCAATACACTTTCTATAGCCCCAGAATAGAAAGTTTTCAGGATTGCTGGTGAGACCCTGAATTTCCTCAGCTGTCGCAGATGGCACAGTCTTTGCCTGGCTTTATTAACCTGTGTTTGAATGTGATTAGTCCAAGTCAGGTCCTCGGAGATGTTTACACCAAGGTACTTAAAGCTGCTCACCCTCTCCACAGGGGTCCCGCTGATCATAAGAGGTGCATTATGGTGCAAGATATTGCATTGAAAGAAATGCATATCATTTTATAACTGCATCACTTATATAATATATGACCTGAAGCACACACACACACACACCTGTCACGGGGCTCTCACTCTATCACTGTCTCGCTGTTAAACAACCTTGTTGCCAATATGCAGTCAATCACGATGCATGAGATCTGTGCTAGTGTGAAATCGAGAGTAATGACGCAGGTCAGTCGCGGCCCGTTTGCAGTAAATGGAGGCTCAACCAGGCTGACCCATGACACAGCCAGATAAATGAAGCCCGGAGCCCCAGCATACGCTTCCCAAAGCATGAGAACAAATACATGTGCACTGCATTAAAAGTGTCATATTCACTTCAGGAGAATTGTAAGGCATTGTGGTTGTGCTCTCAATGTAACATCTGTGCCGAAGGATTGCATATCTAAATTTGAGCAAATATTAAGGCAGTGCATGTCCCAGAATGCTTTGTGAAAGTGAAAGTATTAATCTTGTTATTTGCTAATACATTATTAAATCAGAAGTTGTGTCTATTTATATTTTTAAGGATTTAACGAACATGAACTAACAATGAATAGTTGTACATTTATTGTTAAAAAAGTTGAATTAATGCTGTAACAAATATATTGCTCTTTGTTAATGTTAGTTAATGAATTAACCGCCATGAACTAATGGGACTATTGTAAAGTTAAAATAAAATATGGTATAATACAAAATGATTTACTCAATATTTTTATGAACTATGATTTTTTTTTTTTTTTACTTGAATTTCATGTATTTAACAATTGCTGATGCCAAACTTTGAAATTATTTGCAGTTTAGAGTGCTTTGTTTGATGCATGTTCAATATCAGGTGCTTATGAAGTTTAGTTTGGATGCTGCCTCAGAAGGTACAGTAGCTGGAGCCTTATGACTAGTCAGGGCTCCTTGAGAAAGTCATAATTTAGATTTTGATGAACATTTGCCATCTTCTGACTCTCTAATTCTTCTACTTTCCCTTTAAGATCACTGCTGAGTTTGAGCTCTGTTCTGATTGGTCAACTTGCGAGGGGGCGGGTCTAGCTGCGAATACTGAATGTGTGTTGATGATGTAAATGTTGCTGGTCGTATGTTATTGAGCTGATGGTTGTGTTGTCTTGATCTTGGTTTAGTTTCTGTGATTGTACTGGATGAGCTGATGAAGGAGTTTGTTGATGTTTCAATGGAAATATACTTAGCTAAATGTTGAATTGTCCCTCCAGAAAAACGCAGATTTTTTTTTGTGATTGTTGCGGGTAAAAATCCTTGATTTTGCGGCACGTTTTCTTAAAAAATGCGATGGAGTATGCGGGATATGTTTGCAATTTTATGCAATGAAATTGCGTGAACTTGCAAAAACTGCGGATTGATGAAAAAGAGAAAAAAAAGGTGATTTCCCCCAACACCTTTTTCTCACTAGGCAACTACCTTAATGTAAAGAGTAATTACTTCCTATGATAAGCAAGCATACTAAATCACAGAATATTTAAGTTGCAATCTCTTACTGCAACGTAAATTATTTTACATACTACTAATATAATTACAACTGTTTTACAAGTTTTACAAAATTACAAGTTTTTGGTACTGTTCTGTAACAAAAAAGTGCAATCTTACAACTGTAAAGTTGCATCAACTTCTGAATGAAACAACAACAGTGTTAGTAGCCTAGTGTGCTTATTTTTGTTGGCAAATAAGAATGATTTGCGTGCTTCAAGTTTGGTTTGCAGATGATGTTCACGTCACGTAATTACGTCACTCGATAAGGTTCGCATTGCAGGAAACGCAACATTTTTAAACTTTCTGATAATATATATGTGAGTTTTTTGCAACGAAAATACAGGGATTATGAAATCATGCTAGCCCCCCCTTATTTTGCTCTCTGAAATCGGCAATTTATGCGGCAAAAGAGCGGCGTATTTGAAAAAATGCGACCCCGCATAAATATGCGGCCTTTGGCTGATTATGCATTAAATCAAGCGATCGCATAATCACGTTTTTCTGGAGGGACTGATTGTTGAAACTGACTCAGTATGATTCCTCCATGAGTTCAGTTACTGGAAAATAATGTGAAATACATGTCGATTGACTAGATTTCTAAAATTGACTTTCTAAACATTTACAATTTTGCATTTGAAATTTAAAAATTTGGTTTTGTAATTGGCAACAAATTCTAAACAACTAAGTTATTTCAAAGCATACGTAGTGATACATGTAAATGTATATAAATAAAATCAAAAGACTGAAACATATGCAGCTGTATCATCAGCCAGCTCCAGTAGACTCGGCGTTCGCATGCGTGGATGTTTGCGCTCAGTTACTCACCATAAATATGCAGTTAACAGTGTTCATGAAAAAACAATGAAGTGGCACCAGCCATGAGCGTAAACAAATAACCAAGACGCTGCATTATTGATGGGGCGCATGGCGCATGCAGTTTCCACTCAGAGGCTCTCTGGAAGGGTTGTGTGCTTTCACTGCATGAAATGATGAAACGTGCGCTGGCTGCCCGTGGAAACAGCTTGCAGGGATTTGAGCGTCTCTTTACGTGGGTGGACGGGGCTGGCAGTGGAGAAGGGGCAAAGTTGTGCCAGCTTTCTCTGCCTGACAGATGTAATTTCCTCAGTGTGGCACCAGGTGTACCTGCCGGTACACCTGGTGCCACAAACACCTTCCAGAGCTCCTCACCTGTCGTCTGTCTGATGAGCATCATGACTATCATGTCTGTCTGTCTGTCTAAACAATGTTCTTTTGAGCTTTCTATTAAAAGAAAAAATGTTTAAACATTGTTAATAATCAGAAATGTTTCTTGAGCAGTAAATCATCATATTAGAATGATTCCTGAAGATCATGTGACACTGAAGACTGGAGGAATGATGCTGAAAATACAGCTTCGATCACAGCAATGAAATATAAGTAAAAATATTAATCTTACTGATTTATATTTATATATAAATTGATATACTTCTTCTAACACAGTTCAGCCAAGACAACATTTCTCATTTTCATTCAGTTTAAGTTGAAGTACTAAAATAACTACAACTAAACTTCATAAAATCATTTAAAAAGACATTTAAAAAAAAAAAGTATTTAATTAAAAAAATCTAATTTTAATCATAATACAAAGCTATAGCTTATCAGTGACACTAAAATAATACCAGTCTGTACAGCCCAAAAAAATGTTTTCTCACTTCCTGGGCGACATGGGTTAGTTTTAAATTAAATTAAATTAAATTTAAAACAGCAGTTTACATATTGTTAAAATGATAATACAGTAGTATGATTTGAATTGTTAAATCTTTAATTGTTAAAACATGGCATGTTAATTTAATGGTAAATACATTTATCATGGCTCTCACTGCAATGAATACATATTTATCATGAAAGATGATGATTTGTTCATAGCTATCCACATTCCAGCGATCACATCACACTCGCTACGTTTCATTTCCCGTACGTTCGCTTACACAGCTGCCGTGCACATTTACATCTCCAGCTGCTGTTCCCTTGACGGACGCATTTTTTTTTTTATTATTTTGCCGTCCAATATTTTCACCCCTCACAGTTCGAGCATAAACCAGACTAATTGCTTCTCCATTGGTTCAACAGAACCCACTGATTTGCATAGCGCACATTAAAAGCGGCGGTTCATTTGCATAGCGTCAGTGAGGAACCTGCCGGCTTGAGGAGGACGCTGAGAGATGATGTGTGTTTATCTGGAGGGTCGTCACGCCGGCTCCTCTGCTGTCTTTCCTCCAGGCATCCATCTGCAGATGTGACACACACACACACACACACACACACGAACACATGCTGAGAGAAAGAAGCCATTATGTGTATTACTGCAGTGCACTCCAAGAGATCAGTATGTCGGTCACTCATGAAATGACCGCATGTTGTGTGTTCTTACAGCACAAAAGACACAAAAGCCTCCAGGATGTGCACAGAATTGAGATTTGAGACACGCAGAGTGTGTTTGAAATCAAATGCTAGCTTATTGATTACAATATACTGTGCAGTATGCTGTGCACTTTGTTACTAAATCACATATTTAAAGGGATAGGTCACCAAAAAATGAAAATTTGATGTTTATCTACTTACCCCCAGGGCATCCAAGATGTATGTGACTTTGTTTCATCAGTAGAACACACATTATGATTTTTAGCTTCAGTTGTTGCAGTCTCTCAGTCGTACAATGTATGGCAAATAGTAACAGAATCTATGAGAGTAAAAAAAAAAAAACATGCACAGACAAATCCATATAAAACCCTGCTGCTTGTGACGATACATTGATGTGTAAAGACACAAAACGATCGGTCTGTGAAAGAAACTGAACAGTATTTATTTATATATATATTTTATAGGCATTCTGAGGCATTCGTGAGGCATTCTTCTTCTTCTTGCATTATGGCGGATTGCAGACTTATAAGTGCATTACCGCCACCTATCTTGCTGCTGTGAAGCGCATTCACAAGAGTGCCAAAAGTTCAGACATTGCGTGAATCAGAGGTAAAAAAATAAATAAAACTATGGATCTGTGCATGTTTATTTTACTCTCATAGATTCTACCATGCACTATACAACTGAGAGTCTGCAACTACTGGAGCTAAAAATCATAATGTGTGTTCTACTGAAGAAACAAAGTCACATACATCTTGGATGCCCAGGGGGTAAGCAGATACACATCTAGTTTTAATTTTTGGGTGAGGTATCCCTTTAAAGGGGTTGTATGTCATTTTAGCACTACTACCACTGTAATGCTGAAAAAATAGCAGGCATTTACCTTTAAAAACAGTTTGTGAAATAGTTAGTTTCATGCAAATCATGTCATGCAAATCATCACATTAGAATGATTTCTGAAGGATCATGTGACACTGAAGACTGGAGGAATGATGCTGAACATTCAGCTTTGGATCACAGGATTAAATTACATTTTATAATACATATAAATAGAAAATAGATATTTTAAATTGTAATAATATTTCACAATATTACTGTTTTTAATGTATTTTTGGTCAAAGAAATGCAGCCTTGGTGAGACTTCTTACAAAAACATAAAAAAATATTACTGACCTAAAACTTTTCAATATTAGAATGCAATAATAACATGCAATTGCAATAATGCATGCATTATGACCGCATTGTGCATTTTCTTTTTTTTTTGCTCTTTTATTTAAAAGTGTTTCATTTCTGGCAGTCCCATTCAATAATAAAGATGTTTCTTTTATCAAAAATAAAAAAATAAAATCTTATTTTGTTAACAATTTTATTTTAACAAATATAATTTTCAAAGCAGAAAGCAATTATATAATACACTGTGATACTTATCTATTTATTGTTAAACCTTTAGGATCTGTAATGCATTAAAACACATGCCAATTTTAGATTTAAGGAATCACAAATATGTTAATTTGGGTTGAAATTATTTCTGGAAAAAAATGTGTAATGCATTACAATATGTTATGAATACCTTCATAATGCATTGTACATAAAGGCTTCAAATAAAGTGTTAAAAACGTTTCCTTTTGATATTTAATTTGTTTATTTGTTCTGATTTTTCTCTTTCCTTATGTTTTTACTGCCACTTTCATTAAGAAGATGCACTTTTGCCACACTTGAAGCGCTGCGTTGCATTGTGTTATATATTATATTGTGTCATCAGTGCGCTTTGATTGCATTCTGCATACTTTGCCGAAATAGTATGTATGTTTGCTGAATATTTGCAGCATTCAGAGTATACAGCAGAAGTAGTCTGCATAGTATGGTAGCATGCCAACAAAGCTGAAATAATTATGTTTTTTGTTTCCGACTGCAGCAGATTTGGTTTTCTCTGCTAATATTCTGTCCAGCTGTACCGATCAGACTATTAATATGAGCACAACAGCGGGAATCGTGGCTTGGCAGTGAATCCGCTCAATTCGCCAACTCAACTTTTAGTGCCAAATGCTATTGTGTAAACATAACTACATTGATTCTGATACTGATGTAAACAATCAGGCGGCTCTAAAGGGCAGAGACGCTCTCTAGAGGATGGGATGATGCGTCTCTGCCAGCTCCACTGTGCCAGAGTGGCTTATTGATCACTGGCACACCTGAGCGTCTTGTAAACACTGTTGCTGGAGTTTGCAGAAGAAATTAGGGACGCCAAATAAAAGCAGATGGTTTCCAGCATTATTATTATTATTTATTGATTTATTTATATATCTGTTTTTCATTTACATGAATGCAAAATGTTATAAATATGTATTTATAAACTTGTTTATAATACTTTAATATATAACTTTAAGGTTTTATTTATTTAAAGCATTTGTAAATAATTTATATATGTATGTATTTATGAAGCTGTTTTCTATAAATAAATAATGTTTTTTTAATCTAAATAATTTATGAATTTCTAAATCAGTTTTTATTTAAACAAATAATTAATATTATTAATATAATTTAATATAAATAATTACTCATATATATGTATTATATATTCATTGAGTTAAAAACAGTCTTATTATTAAATGTATTTATCTCTAAAACTGTTTTTTTTATTGTTTATTTTAGACATCCATTATTGTATTTATTTATTTATTTATGCATCCATTATTTATAGTATTTATTTATTTAATTGGTTATTTATTTGTTATATATTTTAATAATAATAATAATAATAACGAAAGTATTTTTAATAATAATTATGTATAAACTGTTAATTGTTTTATTTATTAGACATTTATTATGTTTTATTTTTATTTATTTTTTTATTTATTTGATAGAATAATTATAATGTATAAAATGTTAATTTTTTTATTTATTTATTAGACATTATTACTTGTCATAATTAATAATAACACAGTTATTTTTAATGTTTTTTATTAGACATCTATTGTTATCCTTCCTTATTAATTACTAATAATAAACTTATTTTTTTAATAATAATTATAATGTGTAAAATGCTAATTGTTGTATTTATTTATTAGACATCTATTATTTTATTATTGTTTATTTTATTCTCTCATTTTTAAAAACATTCAATTAGACTAGTATTTGACTTGCACTTTGTTGTATTTGACTTGTTAAATCTCATCAACTGTATTGTTAAAACAATCTAGACATTTTATAGTGAAAATAACTGTTTTGTTTTGGCAGAAACTACTGATTGTGCACATATAGAAACCCATATGAATCATCTCTTTCTTTTTCTTCTATTGGAAGGAAGATTAGCTACTCAGCATTGCTCAAGTCCACATACTGAAGCAGGACCCAAATAGTTGACCCGGTCAGGAGAATTTACTGAATGAAGCAGACGATAACATGTCAGGAAGGATGGATTGCACGCGCTCCGTTCGTTCTGTCCTCGAAAATCAGGAACCTCGCTGTGATAAAAACAACACTATCTCTTTCTCGCCCGCTCTCTTGTCACCGAGCCCAGGGGCAATGTGCCTGCCTGTTGCCATGGAGACGTAATAGTTTTCCTTCCTGTAATGTGATATGTCTTATCAGGTTCAGGTCGAGAAAAAATTCCTCTCAGCTTTTTTTATTTCATGCATCGTTAAACGTTTTCTAGCACTTTGCACAGAAGGCACGTCAGCTTGCACCGCGTCCATACATCAAAGTGTGAGGAAGCAGCTGCGCGCATGGCTTTAATAAAGCGCTTTGTTTTTCTTTTACACACTTTTAGCAGCCACATCTCAACGCTTTAATATCCGCCTTAGAGTTCAGACCAAAAGCGATCTAACGAAATAACAGAGCTGCTCTGATTCAGCCCTAATGTGACTTCCTGAAGCCCAGAACATCATACAAACAAGTACAAACATTTCATTATATATTACAGATCAAAAGTTTGGAAACATTACTATTTTTAATGTTTCTGAAAGAAGTTTCTTTTGCTCATCAAGCCTGCATTTATTTGATCAAAAATACAGAAAAAAACCTTAATATTGTGAAATATTATTACAACTTAAAATAATAGTTTTCTATTTGAATATACTTTAAAAAAATAATTTATTCCTGTGATGCACAGCTGAATTTTCAGCATCATGTAACATCAGTCGATCACATGATCATTTAGAAATCATTCTAATATTCTGATTTATTATGAGTGTTGGAAACAGTTCTGCTGTCTAATATATTTGATCAATAAAAGGTTCAAAAGAACTGCATATATTCAAAATAAAATAAAAAATTCTAAAAATATATATTCTAATAATATATTTTCTTTACTATTACTTTTTATCAATTTAACACATCCTTGCTGAATAAAAGTATTGATTTTATTTAAAAAGAAGAAAGAAATTGTTATTACAAAATATTTATATTTTAAAAACATAGCTTCTTTTTTTTTACTTTTTAATCATCAAAGTATCCTAAAAAAGTATCACAAGTTCTGAAAAAATATTAAGCAGCAGAACTGTTTCCAACTTTGATAATGAATCATCATATTAGAATGATTTCTAAAGGATCATGTGATAATAAATTCAGCTTTGCATCACAGAAAAAATTATCATTTAAAGTATAATAAATTTAAAAACAATTATTTTAAATTGTAATTATATTTCACAATATTAAATTATTTTTCTGTATTTTTAAATCAAATGCAGGCTTGATGAGGAGAAGAAACTTCTTTAAAAAACATTTAAAATAGTAATGTTTCCAAACTTTTGGTCTGTACTGTATATACAACTGATTTACATTTTATTTTAGATTTTTAATTTTTTTTAATAACTTTTGAAACTCATTCATCCATTAATTAATTTATCAATTTATTAATGAAAGTTTTTAAATTAAGTAATTAAGCTGATTTATAATTAATTTATTTAGTTATTTTAGTTAATTTTTTATAGAACTCATTGTATTTTTAACTCATTTAACAGTTGATTTATAAATAATTTAAATTTATTTAATTTCGGATTTAAAATAATTTTATTTTTTATTTTTATTTATTTAAATAGAATATTTATCTATTTATTGTTTATTATTATTTGTATTGTTATGTTAGTTTATTTTATATTACAAAAATTATTAAATTACACTAACTATCTTTGACTTGTTTGTTTAATTGATATTTTAAACAACACAGAATTTTTCCAAAGTAGTTTATAATTGATTTTGTAATATAAATTAGGGCAGTTTGAACATTAGAAAAGTTTAATAAAGTATTTTTATTTATTTATTTAGTAGATCTAAAAGATATGATGTAATCAAAATTTGAGAATACAGCTTCACTTGTTGCATTTGTCCAAGGCTTTTTCTCCAAAAAACAGAAAAATCAATATCAAAATCCAGCTGAAGGTTGATCAAGGCCAAGATTGGTTCTTTATTCCAGGACGTAATGTGATGAATGGTTTTAACACAGATGATTTGAAGAAGTTTCATATGGTCGTGGTTCATATTTGAGTGGTCAAAGGAGCCTCATATTGGGGTCTGTCACAGTACGATACACAGAGCTCAATACAGCTGTGAGACAGCTGCAGCAGGGTCAGAGGTCAGCGCTGAGAGATCTGTGGGGTCACAGAGGGGCTGTAAGTCTCTGCTGTCTTCCTCTCTCTTTGACTCGCAATGTTCTGCAGTTGATCAGCTGTTCTGGGGTCAGTTGACCCGTTGACTGGGAGTTTGATTGACAGGCAATCTGACCAATCATAACAAACCAGACAGTGGAGTAGTTTAACGTCTGTGGGCTCGAACTTCAAAAATGGTGTGTATTGATATCTTTCCGCAGTTGAAACAAGATACCTCTGATGTTCTCTCATGTTTATTTTGGGCTTTAATTGGTAAAGAGGCCGCTTGAACTGAAACGTTATATTGATTTGTCACCACGCATTAAAGAACCACAAAACGCTGTTTATTGTTTGTGACAAACTTGAAAAAAATTACTTTTTGTCATCTATTAGCATTTAGGGTTTTTTTTATTTAATTAAAAACAATTTTTTTTAATTTATTTTACATTTTTTATTAGTTTTTGTTTTTAATTTAAATAGGCCTATATAGTTTTTATTATTTTTTTAAATTGTATTAACTACAATTATGGTAGACATTATAACCAAATAAAATGTTATTTAATCTTTTTAATGATAAACAAAAAATACAAATAATAATCAGATAAATAAATAAATTCTATTTAAACAAAAATGTATTTTTTTAACTGATATTTGAATCAGTCATGATAGACAGACCGATATATAGACAGAATATTGACTAATCTTTTCTTTTTCTGTACCTGTCACCTTTTACTTATGCATTTTATAATCTCTATATATTTTCTATCACTTTTTATTTTTAGTTTACTTGCTTTGTTTTACTACTAACTTGCATTTTTACTAATGTTAAGTAAGTAGCAATAATTCATAATGATCAATGCTGTTTTGTTTTCGTTTTTACAGCGTGTATTCGACATTAAAATAATTTAAATCCAAATGGTGAGGTGATGCAAATGTATGCATTTAGTATATGCTTTTATCCAAAGCGACATACAGTGCATTCAGGCTAACATTTTTTACCTACCATGTGTTCTCTGGGAAACGAACCCACAACCTTTTGCGCTGCTAATGCAATGCTCTCTCACTAAGGGTTAAAAACGGCATCCGAGAGCACTTTTTTAACAGGCCAAATGGACACGTGGTCAATACTGGCATGAACGCACCTGTCCAGACGCGCTCTGGTCCTCATTGGTCAAGGACGGCTCTCTCTGAGCGGTTTCGTTCAATTAAGAGCGAATGCTGGAGATCAATACTGGCAGAGTGAGCCGCAGCTGGAACAGCAAACATTCACCCACAAGCTGCCTCTATAAAGATCCGTGGCACTGGGCGGCCCTCTCTGTCCAATTAACACACAATGGTGTAGATGTGATATCCGCTGTGAGCTGTTTACCACAGTCGATGGGCGGCGGTGAAAACAGCCGATGTGTGCTGTGTATGTGGCCCCTTTCACCTTGATTCTGTTTGTGTGTCGGTGTGAGTGTGTGTGGGACGCTGCTGGCCGCGGTCTGAGCACTGAAAGCTCAAGGAGCCTGATGCAAGGAAATCATGAAATATGACTTTTGTGTTTTCTTCTAACATTGTCATGGGCTTTGATTCTCCTGGTTCCTTCGTCTGTAGGATGTAGTTCTCTGGCTGCGTTCAGAATGAAATACTAGTGCACTGCTTACTGCATACTATACTGTCTAAGGGTGGGCGATTGTTTGGCTATTTCCTGAGCAGTACTACGGGGTGACGAAACATTAAAGAACAAAGAATGACAGAGCATTTGCTGTCTTTAGTTTTTTTTAAGCATGCCTTGTGTGCAAACAAATGCATTGCTAGCATCACTCATGTTTAATTCACTGGAATTCGGGAAATATAAAATATACACATGCAGTATATATACAGTTTGTTCTAAATATGAGACATGCTTTATATTAAGGGTGTTTAAATTGTTTTAAAAACTTGCCTTTTTATTTATTTAATGAATTTATCTTCTGCTTTTAGAAGCATTATACTTGTTTTTAAATTGTGATGTTGCACTATTAGAATGTAATGTGATTTTAACCCTTTGTATGCACATTGGCTTTTATATAGCATGGCCTACATGGTTACATTCACTTTATTTGTTTAAGTAGCTTTTAATAGGAACATTGTTTCATTGGACAGCTTTGGGCAGGATGTTATATAAAAATAAATCTTTTTTTTTTTTTTTTTTTTTTTTTACACATAACAAAATGTTTTGGCCATATTGCCCACGCTAATATCTATACTTTTGATGTTTCCAATTCATATAGAATATCAATATCAAATAGAAGTCATTCATATAGTACAGTCATTAAAACCAAACAGATTAATATAAATATTTTATCTATGTTACTATCAAATATGTGTTTGACAGCATTATTAAATATTGATATATGCTAATGTTTGTATGTGTGTGTACCATTAGCATATATTAATATTTAATAATTATATCAAAAATTATAATATATATATAATAGTAATATAATATATAATATATAATATAATAGTTATATATGTTGTATTATTAATTATAATCATTATAATATAATATAAAATTAGTATTTTAATTATTATAAAAATATTACTAATCAACTAAGGTTCTTTATTCATTTCTGAGATGACAGCTGAATTAAACATGCAAAAGAAATGAAGTTATTTATAGTTTTAAGGTTGATGATTGTGAATTGGCTTATATATCCTGTATCACTGGTTGATACAATATAACTGCCATTTAATCAGAAATAGAATGTTCATGCATTGCAGTGTGTTCTATTGTTTACTGCACATTTTCTCAAATGTTAGTAGGTCATCTATGGACTGTTTGAGCTACTGCTATGCTGGTATATGTTTCTCTCCTCCTCTTTGGCGTGACTTACAGTCTGATGCGTCCTGGCAGGGTGTGGGATTGGCATCGCCCGCAGGAGACCTGGCACGGGGATGAGATTAGTTTCCTCTCGTTTCACCGCGGTGCAGAGAGTGGAAGTGCGGGCGGATGTTGTTATTCATCGCACTGCGGTTCACCTGACCCTGTGTCGTCAACATTGTTTCACAAACACATGCATCTGAGAGATTGTCAAGCGTTTACGCTACATTCAGTTGTACTCGCGCTCAAGGAGCCGTGCAGCGGGAGCGAATCTGAAAGCAAAGTAAGCTTGAGAACCGGTACAATAGATGCAGCACATGAGTTTTCTCAGCTCTCTCTGGGTGAGCTCACCTTCAGAGACGTCCCTGATCTGTCAGAGAGCCACGAGGAACACGCCTGAGGATGAAGATCAAGACAAAAGCGTCTAATTCACATGAAGTAGATGCTGCGCCAGGCCTTGCCCTGCCGGGTGACAGGTGTGGGCTTGAGTCGGACTAGTGTAATAAAGCTTTCTGAGCGGACTGTGAGTTATGGAGACGGGAGGCTGTCCTTATTCTGTAGCCTGGAGAGTCAGATCCAGATCCAGAGTTGAATCCAGGGGTTTGAGGTGTGGATGTGAAGGACTCTAGCTCCTGACGAGTAGAGAGATCATAGCATTCACCCTCCAGGTCATGTCCGAGTGATCAGAGATTTGATTTTGTCCTGGGGCTGTGTTAATATGAAAAATTATGTCGTAAACAAATTGGTATTGACTTGTTGATGGTGTAATTTGTGCACATTTTGTATGCTGCCAATAAAGAAAAGCTTGCCTTAAAAAAATACTATACGTACTTTTAAAATGTTCTATGTCATTTTGAGAATTGTATGATGGTAATACTGCTTTTACATCCTTACTGTAATTCAGATGGAATAAAATGAATGCTTTTGGAATATTGTGCTCTCTTTTCAAAATACAAAAAAGGATGCTTTTCTAGTGCTAAAACTAAGAAATGATGTGCTTCAGCTTTGCAATTGATGCTTGTTGTATTTTGAGAATGATGGGTTATGTATTTTTGTTTCCCTCATGTACTGAGTGGATGATCAGTGTTTTCTGGCAAGCTGTCTTGGTATTGTTTATCACTATGTCGTTCTGCATGAGTACTGTATGTACTCGGCACTATTAAATACTACACAGACATCTTTCAAAATGTTTTTGTAAAAATGTGTTTTGTAACAATTTATATATACATTTATTTTATGTACATTTATATCAATATAAATAAATATTACAAATGCTCTACATGAAAATATATAAAATAATTATTTATTATTACATGTTGAATGTCTTACAAATAATGTAAGATATTTAATATTTTAAGAATGATAAAAATAATAATAATAATAAGTGTGTGTGTGCATGCAACATTATATTTAAATATGTTATTATTTACACATGGAGCTTTTTATTAACAAAGTAATTATTATTTAAAATAAAATAAATTATAAAATTTGGCCATTATTAAAATAAAGATTATATTATACAATCTAATATATTATATATTAAATATATGTTCTAAGCTTTTAAAAGTCAATTTTAAAGTTATTCTTAAAATAAAAATATATATATTAATATTTGTTATTATTATTATTATTATTATTATTATTATTATTATCATTTTAAATCATGTCTATATAAAAATCTATTAAAATTATTATATTACATATACATTCAAAATTTCCCATGCTTAATTATTACATTGTAGCCATTCATAACAATGGAGTTTTTTTTTTATATTACATATTTAAATATTAAAGCGTCTTTTGCACATCCAAAACACATGTTTTACATTTCATTGCACTAGAACTAAAAAGCTTTTTCATGACATGAAAGAGAGGGAAAATCAGTTCTATATCAATCCGAAATTACTTGAACACACATCAAATGACAACTTCCAAACTGATTGTGTCCAATTAATCTGTAAACGAATCGTCCAGTGGATTCCACTTCTGCATAGTGAATCTTGTGAGAAGTTACGTTTAAAATGTGCTTGAAATCCTGTCATGTTTTCTGCAGGTTTTAGTGCAAATACAGCTTCATGAATTCATCAAAGCTGTTGTGTTTTATTAGCGTGCAGTGTGTGTGTGTGTGTGTGTGTGTGTAGGTTTTGTCTAAGTGTACATGTACAGTATAATAAAAACAGCGGTGATCCACTGAATGGACTGGCGCTGATGGCTGCAGTCACAGCTGCTGTTCCCCGGGGGGGTCTGGGGGTGTTTCGGTTCCAGCTCACTTCCTGTGGTGGAACAGGAAGTTGGCTGCATTGTATGGAGAAGTGAGGGAGGGCAGCTTTCTCTCCCCCCTCATCCGGCTTTCTAAATTCTGCTTTCATCCATGCTTTTGACTTCCTACACAATGCTTTACACAGCCCTTACATCAGCTCGCGATTACGTTAATGATTGTTTTAGTAGTTTGATAATAAAGCTTTAGTATATACTAAACAAAAAGGATGAAATGTTACCATCTTTGTTTCTATTTATTTAGTTTTATTGCAGTACTATTTTCTTTGACACACGATGACAGATATACAGCATGAGCAGAATAGTCTGATTCGTGAATCAGTGACTCCTTTGAACTGGTTCTTTTAAATGAATCAGTCAAGTTATGAGTGAACTCACAAGTACTAACCAGTTATTCATATGAATCATTCATGACTACTGTATCTAACTTTGCAGTAAAATCATAGCTTACTATCTATAATCAGAATATATATATGATTTTATCTAATAAGATATTTATGTTCTCTGATCTCGGGCGGTGTGCGTTCAGTGAACTCGTCTCAGGTTTGTTCAGCACGTCTCTCGTCTCGTTCTCTTTCCAGGGCGAGGTTTGGCTGCGTTGATCAAAATGAACATGTCACCTAGTCGAGGGCCTGACGGGCGGCCGCTGCTCCTGATTGGCTGTCAGCTGGCTGTCAGGGGGCGGAGCCGCGGTGTGATTGATGACTGGTGTGCTGATGAAGACCAGGGCATGAAATGTGCTACACGAGAGCCAAAAGCCTGAATGTTATTCCTGACAGATACAGAAACAACATGAAGATGATGGCTGGGATAGGCTGACAGCACGCCACCGCCACAGAACCTACCGGCTGTTATTTTCTGATTCACACTTCCCAAAACCTCCCCAGATTTAATGACATTCTCCTTGTTCTCCAAGGAGTCGCCGTGTGTTGTAGTGGCGCGGCATAGTTTAGACCCGATAAAGAGATTCCTTTAGACTGACTGATTGATGTCAACATTAATCTTTCAATTCTCATGAGAGCCTTCTACATCAGAAGCACAAAGGACGGACTTGATCATAACGCTAGATTAAGCTGCGCTCACACACACACACACACACACACACACACACACACACTCTTGTTTGTTTTTGTGAAAAGTCGGTTCATCCCATAGGTGTAATGGTTTTTATACTGTAGAAACTGTATATTCTATCGCCCTTCACCAACCCTACACCTAACCCTAACCCTCACAGAAAACTTTGTGCTTTTTTACTTTCTCAAAAAAACTCATTCTGTATGATTTATAAGCGTTTTGAAAAATGGGGACATGGGTTATGTCCTCATAAGTCTCCCTCTCCTTGTAATACCTGTGTCATACCCATGTCATTATACAGAGATGTGTCCTGATATGTCACAAAAACATGCCCCCACACACACACACACA